>NC_143059.1:28753863-28905378 GCF_052426305.1 Pelodiscus sinensis | reverse complement strand
AATTGTGGCAAGACCACTAGTCAGTAGATGGGTGAAGCTCACGACCATTACAGAAGCAGGGGAAAGCTCAAACAGCCTGTGCTTAGTTTTAGGGGTTTTCTTTCTATGTCTAATGTTACATGTTCCTTTTGCTTGCTCCGAGACACCTGGATCGGTGTGACAAAGGAAAGCTAACAATGGCTCAATATTTGAGCAATTTAAATAAAGACCATTTAGTGGTGAAGATGATGTGGCAGAAGCATTTAATAGGGCTAGACAAAGCTAGTTATTTCTGTTATCTTTCAGGCGATATGAATACACATTTACTTCTGTTTTCAAACCATGAAAAATTCCCGTCATCTGTTTGTACAGAATACAGAGGCCATGTATAGTTGGTTGCCTAGAGCTTTAAAAACCTCTCTGTTCTCAGCAGTGACAGGGCCAAATACAAGGAGGAGAAATGGGTGTGTTTGCTGGAATCAGTTCAACTTGCAATTTGCCAAGATATTCAGTGAGCCCAAGGTTGTATTAAAAATTGCAAAAAACCAAAATATCAGTGACCTCTCTTTTCCATGCAAGCAGATTAGAGCAATGCTTCATGTATGTTTAATTCAGAAACAAATAGGAATATATTCACACCTTGGAAGGTACTGACCACTATACTTACACACCTCCAGCTTTCACCCAGAACACATCACATGATCTATTATCTACAGCCAAGCCCTAAGATCCAACCACATTTGCTCTAATCCCTCAGAAACAAACACCTACAAGATCTCCATAAAGCATTCTTAAAACTACAATACTCACCTGGAGAAGTGAAGAAACAGATTGATAAAGCCAGGTGGATACTCAGAAGTCACCTACTACAGGACAGACCCTACAAAGAAAGCAACAGAATGTCACTACCATTACCTACAGCTAAAACCTCTCCTACACGGCATCAAGGACCTACAACCTATCATAGATGATGATCACTTGCTCTCACAGACCTTGGGAGGCAGACCAGTCCTTGCTTACAGACAGACCTCAACCTGAGACAGAAACTCATCACCTGCTTAACACCCTGCAACAGAAGCCCTAATCCAGGAACCTATCTCTGCAACAACCCCATTGCCAACTCTGTCCACACATCTACCGTAGAGACACCACAGAACTTAACCACATCAGCTACACCATCAAAGGCTCATTCATGTGCACATCTAATGTGATATATGCCATCATGTGCCAACAATGCCCCTCTGCCATGTACATTGGCCAAACTGGATTGTCTCTACACAAAAGAATAGATGGACACAAATCAGACATTGACAACGGCAACATACAAAAAACAGTGGGGAGCACTTTCACCTCCCTGGATACACAGTTTCAGACTTGCAAGATGCCATTCTCAGGCAAAAAACCTTCAAAAACAGACTACAACAAGAAATTGCCAAGCTAGAATTAACATGCATATTTGACACCCTGAAACGAGGATTAAATAGACAGATGGAGAGGTTTTTACATTACCACAGGTAATTTCTCATTCAGTTACTCTCACCTGCTTAACACGATTGAAGTGACCCACATCCACTCCAGTTTAATTAGTACTGATTAAACACTCCCGTCTCTGAATCCCTTCCTGATTTTTTTCCTTTTCTCTTCAGCATCTGAGGAGGTGAGTTGTAGCTCACTCACAAAAGTTTATGCTCCTATACCTTAATAAATTTGTTACTCTTTAAAATGCTACTGGACTCTTTGGGTATGTCTACACAGCAAAGTTATTTCGAAATAACAGCCGTTATTTTGAAATAACTTTCCTCACATCTACACTTTCCTCACATCTACACAAGCCAACTGCTATTTCGAAATTAATTCAAAATAGTGGAGGGCTTATTTCAAAATTGGTAAACCTCATTCCATGAGGAATAGTGCCACTTTTGAAACTGCTATTTCGAAATAAGTGCTGTGTAGACCCTTATTTCGAAATAGGGGGCCTCCAGCCCTTCTAGGGTGCCCTGCTGGCCGCCCTGGCCACAAGGTAACTTCTGACCTGATGCCCTGCTGGCCTTAAATGCGATTCAGCATCCAATCAGTGTGGACGCGCTATTTCAAAATAGCAAACAGCTATTTCGAAATTCATTTTGTGTGTAGCCATGTTATTTCAAAATAAGATATTTCAAAGTAACTATTTCAAAATTAGATATTTCAAAATAACTCTGTAGTGTAGACATACCCTTTTATAGTTAATAAACTGAGTACACTGAGTTCAGGTTGTGTCTTGAAAGAGAAGAGCACAACACATCCTATTTATTATCCCCTTTTGGGTGCAGTATCATATCCCTCAGAGAGATTTGGGTTAACAGCAAAACCATTTAATCAGGGTCGATACAGCCATGAGGGTGCCTATCACTTTCCTTTTCCTGCAATCTCAAGCTAGCCAGCCCATGGGTTTTTACAGAATCACAACTCTGTTGCATCACAACGCCAATATGCTTTAGCTACAAAGCTTGCTGCCCCCAATCCCAAAGTACCAAATCCTTTGTCAGCAACATGGTCTGACTTTGATTTGAAAGAAAACATAATTCTCCTCCACCCAGAAATCCTAGTTCTCATGGATAAAACAAAGTTAGTTAGGAGATTGGGAGTAACTTATCCACGAGGGAAGTGCTAAATGGTGCACAGAGACCCTCTCTGTTTCAGCTAACAATGGCCCATTTATGACTTTTCATTCTGTTTCATCACTAGCCAGCAGGCAGGCACACATGCTCACAGTTTACTTCCAGTACTGAAGAAGAGAAAATAAAAAGTAGGAGGGACTGAATTTGGCCTTGCATTCTTTACTGAGGATGTCTGTTAGGGAGACCATCTATTTCTTTTACCTAGACTTCTTTGTGTCCCGAGCTCCTCTATTCTGTAATGAGGTCTTGGGTTACCAGCAATGAGCACACACTTTCTCTCACCAGTGTTCCTGCATGACGACATCCACATGTGTTACCCAGTCCGATTTTCACTCTTCCTTGCCTCCCCCTTGAATACTAGCTACAGAGGTACTTTTAGGGTTACCAGATAGTTTCAGAAAAAATACGGAACAAAAAAAACTTGTCAGGAAAAAGTTTGTTGAGCAAAAAAAAAAAAAAGGGACCCCGAGGGTTGTTAAGAAAAAAACAACAACCCACTGCATGGCGAGGCTTTTTGGCCCTAACAGGCTGCCAGTGGCTGCCTACCATCTTGCCTCCCTGCACAGGGCTAGACAGCTCTCCTGCGGAACTCAGTAAGCACGAGAGTTGCCAGGCTGCCTTCGTATTGAGCCGGAAAGCCCGGGATTTTTGCCTCCTGGCTGGGAAAAAAATCAGAAAGTACCAGACATTTTAGGTGTCCGGTAGTTTCTGATTTTTTTTTGCCCAACAGGAGGCAAAAATCCCGAACTGTCCAGTTTGAGACCAGACACCTGGCAACCCTTCGTACTTTTGCTGTGCCGAGTAGCAGAGAAGAGCAGGAGAGCAAACTGTTACTCTTGTGCTTCTCCCTTGCAATCCCAGGAATAGCAAGGCCCAATCTTAGAATGACCCTCACTGTTGGTGATAGAGGGCTGACCTCTCAGTGCCTTGTGTTTGTGTCTATCAGTACGGACTAATGGCATATTCGGACTCAAATCCCATATTCTCTGACATACAATTTTCAGTTTCATAGAAGTAGGAGATGATGTAGTCATATTATAGGATATTACTCTTTCCATTCTACTAGTATCGCAGAATGATTTTAAAACAGCAGCTACTAGCATTAGACACTTTAAAAATCAGCAAGTCCAGACCTTGCATACGTGCGTTTTAAAAGAGGTGGTTGTGTTGATTTTAATAAGTCGTGAAACACCTGGGAATTTCCAGGAGACTGGAAGACAGCTATTGTTCTATCAATATTTTTAAAAAGCTAAATTGAATGACCTGGGTCATTATAGGCCTATCAGTTCGATGTTGATCCTTGGCAACATAATGGAGAGACTAATATGGGACTCAATAACAAACAAGGGTAATATTAATGACAATCCATGGATTAATGGAAATAGATCTTGTCAAATTAATTTGAGATCTTTAAGAAGTTACAAATTCACTGATAATAGGTAACAATGTCAATATAATAGACTTACATAAGGTATATGACTTGGTGCTATATGAAATTTTGATTAAAAAACTGGAAAAATAAAATTAACAGGTTACACAATAAAGCTGGCTAATTGATAGGTCTCAAAATGTCTTTGTAAATGGGGAATTATCATCTAATGGGTATGTTTTTAATGAGCTACCACAGCATCAGTCCTTGGCCTTATGATATTTAACAGTTGTATTAACGATGTGGAAGAAAACATAAGATCATCACTGATAAAGTTTAGAGATGACACAAAAAGTGAGAGAATGAAGACAGGTCACTGACACAGAGCGATTGAGATTACTTGTTATGCAGGGCTCCAGCAAAAAGTATGCTGTTAGTGTGACTAAATGTAAATGTACAGCTCTAGAAACAAAGACTATCAATCAGACTTACATGGTGGGGCACGCTATCCTGGGAACCAAGAATTCGGACAGATATTTGGGGATTGTGGTGGATAATCAATGTGATGCTGTGGCCAAATGAGCTAATGGAATACATGCAGGTATAAATGAGAATCTTGAATAGGAGTAGAGAGGTATTTTACCTCTGTATTTGGCACTGGTACTGCCACTACACGCATAGTGTCTCTAGGTCTGGTGCCCACAGTTAAAGGAAGATGTTGATAAATTGGAGAGGGTTCAGAGAAGAGCCATAAGAATGATTAAAGGTTTAGAAAACCTGCCTTAGACTGGGCATCTTGAATCTTTCAGTATATCTAGCTTACCAAGGAGCAGGGTAAGGGGGTGACAAGATTACAGTCTAAGGTCAGGTCTACACTAGACCTGGAAGGTCAGGTTAAGGTACACAACTCCAGCTACATAAAATACATAGCTGGAGTTGGCTTACCTTAAACTGAGCTTGCCACTGTTTTCACAGAGGGAGTCCAAATGCTCTTGTCAGCTTCCCTTACTCCTCATGACCGCAAGGAATACCAGCGCCAACCGGAGCCACTCTCAGCATTTGATGTAGTGGTCTTAGACCTGCTGACTCGAATTCCAGAAGACTGATCTCCAGTGTGGCAAGTGAAGATGTGCCTAAGTATTTACATGGGGAACTAATATTTAATAGTAGATTCTTAGGTCTAGCAAGGAAAGATATAGCAATCTAATGGCTGGAAGTTGAAGCTAGACAAATTCATATTGGTAACAAGGTGTACATTTTTAATAATAAGGGTACTTGACAATTGGAACCACTTTCCAAAGGTCATGGTGGATTCTCCATCACTAACAATTTTTAATGCAAGATGGGCTGTTTTTCCAAAAAAGATCTCTGCTAGAAATTATTTGGGGGAAATTCTATGGATTGTATTATAGAAGAGATCAGAGTAGTTGATCACAAACCTTGTGGCCTGGAATCTATGAAACTATAGTCACTGACAGGGCTCTTTTACTCTTTGTCCGGATTCTTATTAACACGTGTTATTCCTGGAGGCAAAGGCTCAGCAGAGGCTGAGGTTGGGACCTGGCTCAAGCCAGGATTGAGCTAGCCTGCTCATGTGCCGGTTCCTAAATTGCGTCCAGTGCAGAGTCACAGCGGGGGTTGATGCTGGGACCTGGCGTGAACTGGGACTGAGCCAGCTGGCCTGTGCACTGGTGCTTAAAGTGCTTATAATGAAGAGAAGTTGCCAGTACCCAGCTCGAGCTGGGACTGAGTGCTGGCAGTGCTAACCCTTATTGATTAATCATGTAATTGACAACATTTTTCTCAACTACATGATTAATGAATTATGTGCTTGTTAACATCCCTATTTCACAGCCTTCCACAAAGTTTGGAGGCTCCCAGGGACAGAAGGTTTGCTGGAGCAGAAAGAACAAAGCCTGTTTATGCTAGAAGTTATAGGACTGTTGGTCTCTGGACAGTTCAGTTAGAACCAGTACATGAAAGCAGCCTCAGGGGGTGGCATCTCTCTGGAGGTGTTTAAACCCAAGAGTGATTCCCATTAATCATTGCCTCCCCTTTTCCTCATCAGTTTTTGATTTCCTATAGGAGCCGTGGTAGCCCAACCCTATAGAGTAGAACACAATCATACATAAACCATTCATAAGCTGTATACAATATGGTCCCCTGAGATACATTGCATGTAGTTTCAGTATCTATCACAATCTCACAGGTAGAAGTGGCATGGGAGCTAACAGAATACAAGAAAGAAGTCATTACTCTCACTTGACATCTCATCTGGAAGAAGGTGGCTCAATTGTCACTTAATATTTTATGAAATTTAGCACACACAAAGCATACAATGCTCTCATCCATCAAAATTACACACACTCCAGAATGCTACCGATCACTAGATAACCTATTGTACCAGGTAATTGGCCCATCCAAGCTTGTAAGCTGTATCCAGCAGTGGCAGGCAATGGGCACTGGATGTTTTTTCAGGGCACAAACCAAACCATAATGTACTTGGATGGCTGTGTAACTGAGGGGTTGAGAGCAGGGATTTCTTCCTGAAAAGAAGCTTTGTGTGTGTTTGAAAATTAGAGGGTCAGCAGTTGCAGTCTAGAGAGAAGAGAGGCATATGGAGTTCAGTGTGATCATCAGCAATCTCAAATTTCTCTGTACAGTTAAAGCAAGAGGGCAATATTCTAGATAACTTTTCTTTCCCACTGTACCTGATGACTTATTCCCTTTTTGGATGGATAGAACTGGGTGCATATTTTGTAGCCAATAATTTAAGTATTGTTGCCTCTTTCAGTTTGTGACTTGTCTGTGAATAGATCTGTTTTGTCAAACATAGTTATCTGAAATAATTCACTGAAAAATTCCAGCGAATAATTTTTGGCTCTGACTTATTTACAAGGAGTTTGCTGTAAGTATCGGAAGTTGTAGCATCATCTGTTCGTTTTCATTGCCCATTGAGGATTTATGGTAATGTTTAGTTCCCTGACTGGATGAGCTTGACTCTTCAAGTTTCTGGTGCAGATATCTGTGATTATAGGTTTGAAATTCACTTTCTTTAAATACCCGCTGTATACATATATAATACCCACAAAAACAGTGAATCGCTGCCAATAAACTCACAGCAGTATCCTCCACAAGCAAACAAAAAAGTACCATAAACACAGCAAATTTGATTTTATTTGAGAAACTGAAAAAGTACTCTTGTATTTGCTCAGTTCAAGGGATGTGATGCTCCACTCTCTGCACTCTTGCCTCCCTCCTGCCTCCTAATCCAGAAGGAATAAAGAACAATGCACTTTTGTCATGTCTTCTTAACTGCATTGGGCTCCTTAACTCCACAATGAGCTATTTTTATTTTCTAATAACCTAATGGAAGGGAAAACAAAATTTCTCTCAAATAAATCAAAATCTCAGAAGAGATTGTTAAGCCTTATGAAATGTAGAAGCAGAAACAGAGTAGAGAAGATATTTAGAGGGGGGCGTTGTATTTTTTTTCTTATTCAGTTGCTCAAATATTCTGACAAGTTCTGTCATCACTTAGACACTGAGCAGAACATTGAAAGCTTTACTTTCTGGCTGAAACTGACTAGTGGCAACCCTAGAGTCTAGTAAACCAAAAGGCAGCTGTCCCAGACACATGTTCCCTCTGAATGGTTTGCTGACAAATTAAACTAACAAAAGCTTTAAATATACAAACTGGTGCATGATTCTTTCACTGCTGGTCACTACAAAGGTAAAGTAACCAAAATTTCAGGAACCATGTAGCAGACATGCACTGAGCAGTTCAATAGGCTGCTTTATATACATGGAACCAGGAAGCACTAACCTTTGGATCCAGTTGTGTTCAATTGACTAGTATGAGCCAAAGTGAAATAACTACATATAGGCTACGTCTAGACTGGCATGATTTTCCGGAAATGCTTTTAACGGAAAAGTTTTCTGTTAAAAGCATTTTCGGAAAAGCGCATCTAGATTGGCAGGACGCTTTTCCACAAAAGCACTTTTTGCGGAAAAGCGTCCGTAGCAAATATAGACGCGCTTTTCCGCAAAAAAGCCCCGATCGCCATTTTCGCGATCGGGGCTTTTTTGCAGAAAACAAATCTCTGCTGTCTACACTGGCCCTTTTGCACAAAAGTTTTTCAGAAAAAGACTTTTGCCCAAATGGGAGCAGCATAGTATTTCCGCAAAAGCACTGACAATCTTACATGAGATCGTCAGTGCTTTTGCGGAAATTCAAGCGGCCAGTGTAGACAGCTGGCAAGTTTTTCCACAAAAGCAGATGATTTTGTGGAAAAACTTGCCAGTCTAGACACAGCCATACAGTAGTTGCTTCTGCTGCAGCTCTTCAGTGAAGTGTTACTTCAAAGGATCAACATTTGTGGATGTATTATTGAGTAGCGGTGCTGTTATCTTAATTTGAAAACTAAAATTTGTTTTCCATAAAAACTTTTGTGTATGCAGAACTTGTCTTATGCCTGTTGGGTATCTACAGACCAAGAATTAGAGATACAAGGACAGATTTGCACTTCAACAAAAGTAACTGAGTTAATGAGCTTTTACCACCAATGGAAATAGTTCTTTTGTCTGTGAAGATACAAACAACTTTGCAGACATGTACATATCTTTGTCAAATATGCAAATCTCCCAGAATACCGTATCTCCAAAATGTGTGCATGCACATGCATGCATGTGTGTGTGTATAAAGCTAAATATATTTGTGTCAAGCTCATTCCATTAACTGAAATGCACCAAATCCAGTAATAGCTCTGATGCACAGCAAACTCTCCAAATTGTTCCCATGCATTGGAATGTGCAAAACAACAACTGCTGTACAGGGAGCCTCCACTGATAAAAGTTACATTATGCTAAGATTAGTGTAAAAACAAAAGGAAGCAACTCTCTTTGAGCCAATTGACATTCAAAAGCCTAAATGTAAATATAAACTTTAAACCAAGTAAAACAATCACTGCAGTTCAGGTAGTTACATAATACCCCATCTGTCAATTTTGCCAAAGATTACAAAATACTTTATGTACACTACTCTTTTCTTAGGAACAGACTTTGCATGACACTAGAGCATCAGTTCACAATGATGCTGATTCATTGATTGATTTTACACCTTGCAATCCTGAGTGACAGCTATTTAAAGAGAAGCAGAAAGCACAGAATGGGCTGGCTATCAGTGGGCTTGATTCTCCTTTTACCTGCACTACTGCAGTGGCATTCCTGTTTTACACTGTCATGAGAATGGCTTTGGATGTGGATACAAGATACAGTAGTTAGTTGGCTCTGCTTACAGAGGATATTAATGTTTTATGCACAGAATTGAACAGTGATAGGAAAAGAACAGGGAGAAATTTACTGGACCAGGAGGGAAAAAGTTTCCACAAAAATAGTTATTTGCCTTCCCCAGAGTTATTTAGTAGAAAATCATCTTGCACAATGGAAAACAAATGTTTTATCAGGCACCACACATCTGGTTTAAGAAAAGTTGTTTCTCAGAAGGGGGAACTTTTAATCTTACTATGCAAATCTTTTTTTTTTTTTACTAAAATGCAGATTGACTACTATGTGAATTTTCTTATGTTATATAGGGTTTTTCCATCACTGACTTTGTACTGAGAGGAAAGCTTCAATGTGTTTTTGCTTTGTTCAGCTAAACATCCTCAGCTTCCTGTTTACTTCTGCATTACTGACAGGGGGGAGTTGTCCACTCCTTCTTTCTGTTCAGTTCAGTGGCCAGTCTCCCATTGACTTCACTCAAGCTGAACCAGACATCTAAAACAGAAAAATCTCATATTTGTCTTCTGCTGAGAACAAGGAATCTCCACTGTTTTGGAGATAGAAATGTAGCCGTGTTAGTCTGGTGTAGCTGAAACAAAAAACAGGACTGTGTAGCACTTTAAAGACGAACAAAATGTTTTGGAGAATTGCAGTTGGTGAATGAGCCTTTGTTCTTTCTCCAGCAACTCTAAACATCTCTTTTGTTGCCTTTTTGATGGCCTTAAAAATATGTCTGCCTTCTAGGAATAGCTCTTTTGTACCAGTCTAACTTAACCCCAATCAGTTTTAGCTCTCTTCTTATATCCTTCTCCATCTGACCCTTTGCTCTTTGTTCTCTGCATTGTTTTCTTTCTCTACATTGTTTCTCCTCCACAGCAGGAAGGTTATGTAGCTAATAATAGCTGATATACAATGCCAGAAACATATTTTTTTGGCTTTTAAGACCAAGTACAAGAGTTTTCTGGCTGGCAATGTCTCTAGTAGTGTTCTTTTAGTCCTCATTCTGCTGTGGGACACAGTAAAATAATAGCTGTCACACAGGCTTGGTCTTTCCTCTACTCGGCAAAGTGAATAAGTTACACCCAATTACAACTATTTCAAGGCTGTGTTTCATTAGGGATGACAATATAAACCACGAGGCTCAAATCACTGGAACTTTGAGATGAAATTGAAGCCAAAATTCAGTTTGTGTGTGTAACCTTGGTTATAATATTTGGGTGCCAACAGAAAATGGGTAAAGAAAGCAAAATGTAATTTGTTTTTTTTTAATTTAGAGAAGTTAGGGGCACGTACATCCCATCACAAATCATGGGACTTAAGCATCTAAGCAAGTCAGGAGCACTAGAAAAGCCTACCATTTCTATAAATATGGTATCTTAGTTTATTTATATTTATTTGCTCATCTTCACATCTTTCCTTTCCCTTCCCTCCCCCAATCTATCCTCCCTCTCTCTCTTGAGAAAAAGTTCTAAATCTGGAGCTAGCTGAAGATGTTTTATAAAAACTAGCAACCTCGCAAACAGCACTTTTAAACTCAGGGATCCCAAAGCATTTTACAAATCAGAAACAAAGCATCAGTGAACTCCACCTACCTCTGGAGTGGGAGCAGTGTTCCCTGTTTGCTGTGCAGGATTGCAGCCACTCAGCTGATTAGTAGAGCTCCCACAGCTATGTTTTTGTTTCTGTTGGTGGTGCACATTCACACTTGCCTCGGTGCACATAAATACATTTATTCTGGATGTGGATGGAAAAGATTAGAGGAAACATTGGGTGGGAACTACAGCAGAGTAATAAATTAGTAGGTATTAATATCCCTAGGACACTTAAAACTAGACAGATCAGAGAACTAAAAGTACAGTAGGTAGAAATCCTGCCTTGGAAAGAGATGAAATAGATGTTCTTCCCATCTCTAGAATATCTGATTCTCATGTAGGATACTGTTCAGAATTACATAATGCGCTAATTATGACATCCTTTTCTGTAACAGTTGTTGCTCTTTTGCAGTTTGAGATATCAAGCTGCAAGAGTGTCCCTTGGATCTGCTTATGTAGAGTTCCTGGGGTTTGTAGTCATAGAAACTGGCCTTTGTAAATAACTTCCTGGGTATGTCATTTTCATCCTCTGACTTCGCTGCCTATTACTGAAACACTGCCTGATAAATCAGTTCCTCATTCTTTTGCAAGAATTGCTATTTTGCTTCACACATCATCTCAATTGTTATCTGAGACAGCTTTGTCCCACCTGGCAGCTGCTGTATGCTGACAGCTTAGCTGCATCTCTTCACAAGGGTCAGATTGTGATACAAAGAGGCATGGTTAGCAGTGGAGTGCAGAAATACAGTATCTCCTTCTGGGCACAGTGGCAGAGGTACACTGGTGGAGCAATGAAAAGGAACTGGAGAATCTGTGCAGATTCCTCCCAGAAAGGAACACTAATTGCTTATATTGCTCCTCCAAAGGGCCTGAACTGAGCTGAATGAACATGGAGAATGAATCTCCTCTGACCACAGCAGGGAAGAGCTATGGAATTGTGGGGTCCCTAGTTAGGACAATGAGGAGACACTTGGGATTCTCAGAGGAAAAGCTGGAATTTTCCCAGGTGAGGAGCACAGGAATTCTGAACACTGAACTGCTGACAAAACTTGGAATTGTTTCAGCTTCCACTCTAGTCAAAGGCGCAGGGAACTTTCTGTCTGGTCAACTCCTTGAATTTCTCTTTTTCCTGGAAGAAAAGCTGTTTGGAGGAACATTCTCAAGCAGAGCCTCAGATTAAACTGCAGATCATGTTACTTTGTGAGCCACACTGCAGGCTTTAAACAGTTACAGTAAAGCCCATAAACCAAAATGTGATGTTTAAAAGGAGGCCAGTGTTGAGACAGAGGTCAGAGAAGCTGCTTTTCTGTCAAAGCTTGCTATGGACCAAGAGACCTGGCCAGAAGGATGTAGGGCAGAGAGGCTAGTCCAGTTTAAAAGCTTTGGCAAGGTGTGGGGTAGCTAATTTCCTCATGATATAGTCTTCTCTCTCCCCGACTCAATACTGCACTTTTGACCTGCAAACTTCCCAGCTAATCACAGCTATTGCTTTCCTAAGCTGAGTAAGGTATTTGCTATCACTCTGTGCAGGACCCTGAGTTCAGAATGCGTTGTCTAGTGTGTCACTTTTTATATGCTCATCATGTTAGACATGTTCTGACAAAATTGTGAATGGAAAGAAGCTTGTAGTAGGGGGTTGGACTGGATGACCTCCTGAGATCTCTTCCAACCCTATGAGTCTAAGAGAAATGTTTCTGCTTATTTGTTTTGTTTTGTTCCACCCTTAGAGCTGTTCCTCTGAGCAAAGCAGAAGGCCAGAGTTAATTAAGATGATACTTAACCTGTCTCACCTTGAACTTGTCCTCATTTCAACCCTGACACATGGGACATGAACTATCCCCTCTCCTAAAATTAGAGGGAAATTGAGTCTCTGTGTTCTTTAGTCCTAGTGTTCTCCCCCAGCTTACATTAGTGGGGATTTAATATTTTATTGTTAGAAAAACCTGAACTCATGCTATGAGTGTAGAATTTAATCTACAAGCCACTGCCCTCTGAACCTCTCCCCATCCCTCTCTGTCACAAAACACTTGCCTCTGAAAAGTTAGCACAGTCAAGGCAAAACATGTTTCTAGCCTTTTGGGTTTATCTCTTGCCATTAGCTGATCACCGGGGCAGTGTTAGGATTAAGGAAGGACAATATTTTAATTTATTTTTTTTAGATATTTTGAGTAAACCTATAAAGTATCAAAAAGGGGGCATGTGTGCATGAGAGAGAGAGAGATGGGGTACTAGGAAAACTTGCTCTCTGTTTTTATGTGGTAAAGAGCAGAGCAGGGCAACACAGAGTGTGTTGTATGCATGAAAATCTGAAATAAGAACTGTAACATTTTGGTCTCTTTTTAAATGACTATAGGGGGCTGCCCCCTGCTTGCTTTGTCCCTCCTCCACTGCTCTCAGGCCATGAAAACCCCCTGCTTGCTATACTTGCCAACTCCTCACTTTCTGGCCACTGGTCATTTTTTGAGGAGTAATGTTAGTTCGAACCAAAGGGTTTGGTTCGAACTAACGCGTCCCGGCGCACACTTCCTGGTTCAAATCAGCTGTTGAGCGGAGTAATGTGCCGGCAAGATCATGCTAATGAAGCAGGATATTTAAATTCATTAGCAATTTCAGTTGCCTACATTTGCATCCCTAGCTCGAACTAGGGAGCAAGTGTAGACATACCCTAACAGAGGAAAACAATGAAAAAGTAAACAAAATATACAGTAAAAAATCAGATACATAGCTAGACTGTGGGAGTGAGGGGGGGAGGGAGTGACAAGGAAGGAGGAAATTGCTTATTGTACACATCAATTAAGTGGCTTATCTGGAGTTACTACGAATATCAAAAGGTGGGGAGGCTGTCTTTGTAATGTGTAAGGTAATTATCTAAATTAAAGCCCATTCGCAATGTGTCGAATTTTAGCATAAAAAAGAGTTCTGAAGTCTCTCTCTGTAATCTGGTGTTAAAATCTCTTTGGGTACGACTACCCTTGCTCCCTAGTTCAAGCTAGGGATGCAAATGTAGCCGACCAAAATTACTAATGAAGCGGGGATTTAATATTTTTTGAAGAGTAATGTTAGTTCAAACCAAGCGGTTTGGTTCGAACTAATGCATCCTGGAGCGTACTTCCTGGTTCGAATCAGCTTTAGAGCGGAATAACATGCGGGCAAGATCATGCTAATGAAGCATGGAATATTTAAATCCCCGCTTCATTAGCAATTTCACTCAGCTACATTTGCATCCGTAGCTTGAACTAGGGAGCAAGTGTAGATGTACCCTTTGAGATGATAATTACCTTACACATTACAAAGACAGCCTCCCCACCTTTTGATATTTGTAGTGACTCCAGATAAGCCACTTAACTGATGCTTACAATAAGCAATTTCCTCCTTCCTTGTCACTGCCCCTCACCTCCACCTTCTATGTTATGTACAGGCAGTCCCCGGATTACCTACAAGATAGGGACTGTAGGTTTGTTCTTAACTTGAATCTGTATGTAAGTCGGAACTGGCGTCAGCCGCTGCTGAAACTGATCAGTTTCAACCGCGGCTGAATCTGGACGCCAGTTCTGACTTACATACAGATTCAACTTAAGAAACCCAGGAGTCCACAAGTCAGCTGCTGCTGAAACTGATCAGCGGCTGATTCCAGGAAGCCTGGGGCAGAGCAACTCTGCCTCGGGCTTCCTGTAGTCAGCTGCTGAAACTGACCAGCAGCGGCTGAATCAGGACGCCTGGGGCAGAGCAGCTGGGGTGCTGCCGGGTTGGTCCGGAGCAGCGCTGCGGGACCAACCCGGCAGCCCCCAGCTGCTCTACCCCAGGGGTAGGCAAGAAAAGCCTGGTCTGCTGGGGGGGGCACTAGCTGCACCCCCCCAGCAGACCAGGAAGACGGGGGTGGCGGGACCGCCCAAGTCCTCCACGGCTTTGCTCGGTCTCCCTGGTCTGCTGACCTGGGAGACGCGGAGCAAAGCCGCAGAGCACACGGGCAGCGGGACAGTCCAGGCGCGCTGTGGCTGTCCCACTGCTGGCGTGCTCCGAGGCTTTGCTCCCCGTCTCCCTGGTCTGCTAGTCAGACCAGGGAGACGGGGAGCAAAGCTGCGGAACACACCCGCAGCGGGACAGCCCGGGCGCGCTTGAGCTGTCCCCCTGCGGGCGTGCTCCGTGGCTTTGCTCCCCGTCTCCCTGGTCTGCTGGTCGGGAGACGGGGAGCAAAGCCGCGGAGCACGCCCACAGGGGGACACCTCAAGCGTGCCCGGGCTGTCCCGCTGCGGGCGTGGTCCAAGGCTTTGCTCCCCGTCTCCCTGCAGACCAGGGAGACGGGGAGCAGCTTTTCTCGCCCCGGAGGACGGGGGCGGCGGACCGCGGCACATCTGGGCGTCCTGCCGCTCCCGTCCTCCGGGGCGAGAAAAGCCCAGTTCGTAATTGTGGATCCGACATAAGTCGGATCTGTGTAACTCGGGGACCGCCTGTATCTGATTTGTTACAGTATATGTTGTTTACTTTTTCATTGTATCCCTCTGTTACATAATGATCATGCCTATTCAGTTTCACAGTATGATCTGAAGAAGTGGGTCTGCCCCACAAAAGCTTATCACCTAATAAACCATCTTGTTAGACTTTAAAGTGCTACATAACTGTTTTGTTTGTTTTACCAAGATCAGACTAAACCGGCTATTTCTCTATCATCTTCCTGTCCGTGCTTCTGTGACTCTGGGGATTATCATTATTATTATTATTATTATTATTTTGGTAAGCAGAGCCTATAGAGGCATGGTATTTAAAGTATTTCGTGTCCCCCCCCTCCCCTTTTCTACACTCAGAATACCAGAGTGGGGAACAGCCATGGTAGATATATATATAGAGAGAGAGAGAGGGAGAGAGATTCATGGCTGTTGTGTGTAACATGGTCTGTTAAAACAGCTTTGCACTGTCACAGTAAGTCAATCTAAGGTACACAACCCTAGATACATACCTTCGGTCAAGTTTACTGCTGAGTCTACACTATGTGAGTTTAACAGGAGACAGACTTCTCCCTTACTATTCTCTCGGGTAAATTACAGGGGTCAACTAAAGAGGGACCTGTGGTTGATTTGGCAGATCTTCACTAGACCCGCTAAATTGACTGCTGATATATTGATCATAGAATACTAGAACTGGAAGGGACCTCGAGAGGTCATCAAGTCCAGTCCCCTGCCCTCCCAGCAGGACCAAACACCATCTAGAACATCCCTGATAGATGTCTATCTAAACTGCTCTTAAATATCTCCAGTGATGGAGGTTCCACAACCTCCGTAGACAATTTATTCAAGTGCTTAGTCATCCTGACGGGAAGTTTTTCCTGATGTCCAACCTAAACCTCCCTTCCTGAAATTTAAATCTATTGCTTCTTGTTTTATCATCAGGGGCCAAGGAGAACAATTTTTCTCCCTCCTCCCTGTAACACTGGAAACACTCCTTGGGTATGTCTACACTACCCCGCTAGTTCGAACTAGCGGGGTAATGTATGCATACCGAACTTGCTAATGAAGCCCGGGATTTGAATTTCCCGGGCTTCATTAGCATAAAGCCGGCGCCGCCATTTTTAAAAGCCGGCTAGTGCGAACCCCGTGCCGCGCGGCTACACGCGGCACGGGCTAGATAGTTCGAACTACGTAGCCATTCCGAACTATCTGTACTCCGGCTTTTAAAAATGGCGGTGCCGGCTTTATGCTAATGAAGCCCGGGAAATTCAAATCCCGGGCTTCATTAGCAAGTTCGGTATGCATACATTACCCCGCTAGTTCGAACTAGCGGGGTAGTGTAGACATACCCCTTGTGATGATACCTGAAAACTGCTATCATGTCCCCTTTCAGGCTTCTCTTTTCTAAACTAAACAATCCCAATTCTTTCAGTTGAGAAAACATGACCTATGAGGAAAGACTTGTAATCATTTTTGTTGCTCTTCTCTGAACAATTTCTCCACATCTTTCTTAAAATGTGGTGTCCTTAACTGGACAGTGCTCCATATGAGGCCTAATCAGTGCAGAGTAGAATTGGAGAATGTCTTCTCATGTCTTGCTAACAACACTGTTAATGCATCCCAGAATCATGTTGGCTATTTTTGCAAGTGTCACACTGTTGACTCATATTTAGCTTGTGGTCCACTATGACCCCTAAATCCGTTTTAGCAATACTCGTTTCTAGACAATCACTTCCCATACTGTATGTGTGAAACTGATTGTTCCCTCCTAAATGAAGTACTTTGCATTTGTCCTTATTACATTTCATCCTATTTACCTCAGACCATTTCTCCAGTTTGTCCAGATCATTTTGAATTTTGACCCTATCCTCCAAAGCACTTGCAACTCCTCCTAGTTTGGTATCATCTGCAAACTTAATAAGCGTACTCTCTATGCCATCATCTAAATCATTTATTAAGATATTGAACAGAACTGGTCCCGAACAGATCTATGCAGAACCCCACCTGTTATGCCCTTCCAGCATGATTGTGAACCATTAATGATTACTCTCTGAGAATGGCTATCCTGCCAGTTATGCACCCACCTTACAGTCACCCCATCCAGGTTGTTTTTCTCTAATTTATTGATAAGAACTTCATGTGAGATCGTGTAAAATGCCTTGCTAAAGTCTAGGTATACCATGTCAACCACTTCTCCCTTATCCACAAGGCTTGATATCCTATCAAAGAAAGCTATCAGATTGATTTGACATTATTTATTCTTTACAAATCCATCCTGGCTGTTTCCCATCATCTTATCTTCCAGATGCTTGCAGATTAATTCCTTAATTACTTGCTCCATTATGTTCCCTGGCACAGAAGTTAAGCTGACTGGTCTGTAGTTTCCTGGGTTGTTCTTATTTCCCTTTTTATAGATGGGCATTATATTTGTCCTTTTCCCTTCTTCTGGAATCTCTCCTGACTTCTGTGATTTTTCAAAGATGATAGCTAAAGGCTCGGATACCTCCTCTATCAGGGTATGTCTATACTACCACCCTAGTTCGAACTAGGGTGGTTAATGTAGGCAACTGAAGTTGCAAATGAAGCCCGGGATTTGAATTTCCCGGGCTTCATTTGCATCTTGCCGGGCGCCGCCATTTTTAAAGCCCCGCTAGTTCGGACTCCGTGCCCGCGGCTACATGCGGCACGGAGTAGGTAGTTCGGATTAGGCTTCCTATTCTGAACTACCGGTACACCTCGTCCGAACTACCTACTCCGTGCCGCGTGTAGCCGCGGGCACGGAATCCGAACTAGCGGGGCTTTAAAAATGGCGGCGCCCGGCAAGATGCAAATGAAGCCCGGGAAATTCAAATCCTGGGCTTCATTTGCAACTTCGGTTGCCTACATTAACCACCTAGTTTGAACTAGGATGGTAGTGTAGACATACCCTCTGCTCCTTGAGTATTCTAGAACACATTTCATCAGGCCCTGGTGACTTGAAGACATCTAACTTTTCTAAGTAATTTTTAACTTGTTCTTTTTTATTTTAACTTCTAAACCTACCCCCTTCCCACTAGCATCTCAGAGAATGGATCCTGGATGTAGTGTAGAGGTAGCCTCAGACAGAGGACAGTGCAAAGCTAAACAAGTCTCCAAAAGAGGCTGATGAATTTGATGCCTGTGCTACTTATCCAGGGGTTATTTCAAAATAACTGCCCTAGTGTCTACACAAGCCAACTGCTATTTCAAAATTATATCGAAATAGTGGAGGGTTTATTTCAAAATTGGTAAGCCTCATTCCACGAGGAATAACTCCAATTTTGAAATTGCTATTTCAAAATAAGCGCTGTGTAGACACTTATTTCGAAATAGAGGGTCTCCAGCCCTTCTAGGGTGCCCTGCTGGCCGCCCTGGCCACAAGGTAACTTCTGACGTGATGCCCTGCCAGAATCTGTTGAACCTTAAATGTGATTCAGCATCCAATCAGTGTGGACGTGCTAATGCATTTTGTGTCTAGACGCTTTATTTCAAAATAAGATATTTTGAAATAATGCTGTAGCGTAGACATACCCTAGGGCTGTGTGACGTAGTGGGGGTACTTGCTGGGCTGTGGTGACCCCTGCTGTCTGGAGCAAGACCCAGCAGGGAAAACCTCACTATGCAAAGGTAGTGCCAAACTTGTTGAACCAGTGGCCAGACACCCCCCATGGAGAGGAACAAAGGAAGGTGGATGCTGCCCTGGCTGGGGGGCAGGGCTGGAAGGGAATTTAGTTAGTTACTGTCTGGGAGCATGGAGGAGAGCCTAGGGAAAGAGGCTGGAGTTTAGGGGCCCAGTCTCCCCCATCTCAAGGGGGCCTGAGGCATCCTAGCCCAGCTCTGTGACCAGACGACATCTGTGCTGTGCTGTATCCTGGAGAGGCAATAAACTTCCTCTAGTCCACCGGTTGGTGCGGTCTGTTTGTGCCATTTCGGGGTGCAGGAGACGGGGGACCCCCAACGCGCCGTCACAGGCTGTGTCTAGACTGGCAAGTTTTTGCGGAAAGACTTCCCAGCTGTCTACACGGGCCGCTTGAATTTCCGCAAGAACACTGACGATCTCATGTAAGAAATCAGTGCTTCTTGTGGAAATATTATGCTGCTCCCATTCGGGCAAAAGTCCTTTTGCGCAAAAGGGCCAATGTAGACAGCTCAGATTTGTCTTGCGCAAAAAAGCCCCGATCGTGAAAATGGCGATCGGGGCTTTTTGTGCAAAAGCACGTCTAGATTGGCGCAAATGCTTTTAACGGAAAACTTTTCCGTTAAAAGCATTTGCGGAAAATCATGCCAGTCTAGACGTAGCCTAGTTGTTTGTTCTAGAAGTAGGCTGTATCATTTAATCAAAAGCAAAAGTTCATCCTGCAAGAGGAAGTATGAGCACAATGTAAAGGAAGTAATGTTTGAGCATAATTAGCAAAGAGGGGCTACATATATTATATGGGTGATGATTGCATGTAAGATATTCACTGTCAGTGTGAAAACGGTAATGAGAGCATTGATTCTGGAGAAGGGGTTAAAAAGACAAAGATCTCTTTATAAACAACAGTTCAGGATGTTTGACAGAGTTTTATGCTCTTCTGCCAAATTCCCTGTTTAGAGATGAAATTAGACTCATTATACTTGTAATTCCAAACAGTGGATTGGGTTTGATTCTAGTGTGGATTTCACCTGGATTTGTTTTGCCTTTTCCTCAGGCTATCTGGAACACTTGGAATTCATTCAAAGTGCATGCACAAAACTATTACTGCAACATTAAGGTGGAGACCTTAGTAGCACAATAGCCAAAGTAGTCAGAGCCGTGGGTTTTGCAGCACTGGAACTCTACATCCTTTCGTATGTTCTGTACAACAGTCTCTTTGACCACTGGAGTGGGATACGTCATCAGTCAGAATAATATGAAGCAGCCTCTAGGCTAACACTTCATTTTAAATAAGTACCTTAATTTTGGATTGAAAATGAATTCACCATCCCCATCTCTGCTTGATGGTTGAGGCACAGACTGGAATAATGCAGTCCTAGTGTTCTCCCCAGTTCACATTAGCAGCATCCAGCCCTGATAGCAATCAGTGTCCAACATGGGAAGAGGCAGACAAGGTTGCTTTAATCAGTAGCAATTTCAGCTCAAAGAGGAGTTTGAGAAAGTTGAAGATGACTGGAAAGATGGGATGTAGAAGGGACATGCCATTGCACTCAACTATAGCACAGCTCTTGAGATGCTGTAATAGCAAGCATAACCTTCATTTACTAGTTGTAGTAGCAATAACTAGGCATTAGAAATCTGGTACATTACTCCAGAATCTCACATGGGTAGCCATGTTAGTCTGTAACAGGAACAACTTAAATAGTTTAATAGCACTATAAAGACTAACAAAACATGTAGATGTTATCATGAGTTTTCGTGGGCACAGACCACTTTTGCAGATGATGCGAAAGTTGGAAGTCCAGAACCAAGAATCTATTAAACTATTTGTTGTTTAAGTTTTTCCAGAATCTCAGTCATTTATAAACAGACCCTTCAGCTTTTAAGTATACCAAACTTGGCCCTCTCTCAGCCCAAGTTCAGCCCTTACTGAAAAGGGCTATAGAATGTAATAGGAATAAAATCAATAATGCAGTATAGACTTTGATAGAGAACAATATCCTTTCCATGGGTTTTAAAACTATCTTTTATAATTTTATATCAGGGATGTAAATCTCTGTTAGATTCCATCCGATTATTCCCAAACCTACAGAAAGTTTCTCTCTCTATTAAATTCCAGAAGAGTTTTACCAAAGACAGTTTGCAGCAATTTACAGAATCCAGATTGACTGAAAAAGGTATTCATTAGAAAGCAGGTGCTACAGTTATATCGCTGCCTTGTCCTTTTCATATGTGTTCATTTTTTTAAATTGTATCCTTTGGTATATATGGTTGTGACTATTTTCTTCCACTATTTGATCTGAGGAAGTGGGTCTGGCCCACGAAAGCTCATCATCTAATAAACCATCTTGTTAGTCTTTAAAGTGCTACATAGTCCTGTTTTTTGTTCCTAATTAATGTATATCTTGTTTGCACAAAAATCATAGTTGAAATAGTTAAAGGAATTATTTTTATTATCCACTGCAGCCTTCCCCCGCATCTTCAGCAGCATGGGGCCTGGGTCCCTTGCAGGTTTAAACAAGTGTAAAAGGTTGAGTCTCTAACCACTTGTAATTGTTAAACCATGATTTGAGGATGTCAGTAAATCATGCAGTGATTAAGAGTACAGGAGTGGGAGAGGGTGTGTGGCCTGCAGTGTGTAGAAGGTCAGACTCTAGATGATCATGATGATCCCTTCTGATCTTAAAGCCAGTGTCTGTCTCTAACAAATGCATCTATCTTATTTAAAGATGGCTAGTGATTGACTCTTAGTCAAACTGTTCCACTCTGTCCCTTTGTCCCTGACACACCGACTCCTTTTCTATTAGTTTTAAACATGGAGGGTGTGATTTTCAGTTGCCCTGTGCAAGCATTTACACCAGTGCAAACATGGGTGCAAAATACAACTATATCCACTTTTCACTCACATTGTACCATTGTGAATGACTACACAAGATGCAATAGAGAATCAGGCCTTTAAAAAATGGAATCCAAGTGAAATTTGCCCCAGTACATACAGTGGGGCAAGTGTTTTTTCTATGTACTATCAATAATTATTTTCTTAGTTGTTTGCGAAGTAGAAAAGGGGAATAAACAAACTATGTGAAAAACAGTACCAAATAAAATGTGTTGAGCTATTTTGAATCTTCCTGTACCCCTCCTCCACCACAAACAAAGCTGCTGCAGAAAACTAAATATCTTTGCTCTTAGATACTACTCAGAGAGAAACGTTTCCTGTGACTTAAGTTTCTCATCATAGTCACATGATCTGAGAAACTGATTAATCCATAGCACTGTGGGGGCTGTGCTCTAACTAGTGAGGATTGAAAGAGTGTTGCTTGCTGTCAAGTTTGTACTGGGGAAGAGACACCCATCTGTAAAATAATGAAATCAAGTTATTTCAAAGTCCAACTGTAAATAAAAGTCTTTGTGAGACCAATTGCAAGAAGCTCCCTGTTCTGTGCAGTTGAGAAGTAGGGAAGAGCAGAGACTCTACAGAGTGAGTGATATTCCTAGGTATCTGTTTCATAATCTCCTCTAGGCCAGTGACACAAATGCACATTTCTGGGCTCTGCTCTTCACTAGTCTCTCCGGGTATGTCTACACTACAAAGTTAGTTCGAACTAACGGACGTTAGTTCGAACTAACTTTAATAGGTGCTACACTAGCGCTCCGCTAGTTCGAATTCGAACTAGCGGAGCGCTTAGTTCGAACTAGGTAAACCTCTACGAGGACTAACGCCTAGTTCGAACTAGCTAGTTCGAACTAAGGGCTGTGTAGCCCTTTAGTTCGAACTAGTGGGAGGCTAGCCCTCCCCAGGTTTCCCTGGTGGCCACTCTGGCCAACACCAGGGAAACTCTATGCCCCCCTCCCGGCCCCGGACCCCTTAAAGGGGCACGGGCTGGCTACGGTGCCCGTGCCAGGTGCAAGCCTGCCAGCACCCAGCTAGCAGACCCTGCACCTGGCACGGCACAGAGCCACCCACCCGATGCCCCCCAGCCCACCCCCTCTTGCCGGGACCAGGCTGGCGGCTCCCGGGAGCTTGCCCTGGACCGCAAGAGGCGGGCACCTTCCTGGGCTAGTGCGGACATCGTGGACCTCGTCCACGATCTCCGCACTAGGCACAGGAAAGTGGCCGTCTAGGGCAGGAGAGCTGCCAGCCTGGCCACCCAGGACCAGGTGTGCATGAAAATCAAGGGGGTCCACTGAGACCCCCGACCCTGAGCCCTGAGCTTACAATGGCCGTACTGGGTCAGACCAAAGGTCCATCTAGCCCAGTAGCCTGTCTGCCAACAGCGGCCAACCCTAGGGACCCTGGAGGGGATGGACCGAAGACAATGACCAAGCCATTTGTCTCGTGCCATCCCTCTCCAGCCTTCCACAAACTTTGGGCAGGGACACCACTCCTACCCTCTGGCTAATAGGACTCCATGGACCCAACCTCCATCACTTTATCTCACTTCCCTTTAAACTCTTTTATAGTTCTAGCCTTCACAGCCTCCTGCAGCAAGGAGTTCCACAGGTTAACTATTTGCTTTGTCAAGAACAACAACTTTCTCTTACTACTTTCAAGCCTGCTACCCATTCCTTTCCTTTGGTGTCCTCTAGTCCTTCTTGATGGGAACTCAGGAAGAACTTTTCTGAATGCACCCTCTCCACCCAACCCCTGCTTTTAGAGACCTCTATCCTGTCCCCCCTCCGTCTCCTCTTTTCTAAGCTGAACAGTCCCAGTCTCTGTAGCCTCTCTTCATCTGGGACCTGTTCCCAACCCCTGATCATGTTAGTTGCCCTCCCCTCTCCCAGCCTTTCTCTTCCCCTCTCCCACCTCCTTTTCCCAGTCTCCCCCAGTTTTTTTTCAATAAAGACAGAGTCAATGTTGGAAGAAACGTTATCTTTATTTTGTACATCAATAAGAAGGGGGGCTAAGGAAGGGTAAGTGGAAGGAGGTGAGGGAGGAATGGGGTACGAGCCCCCGATGGGGAGGACTGGGCTGGCTCTGCGGGCTTCTGGGGGTGGAAGCTCTCCTGCAGCCCCCCAATTACTCCCTCTCCCCAGATGGCAGCCTGCGGCAAGTGCAGCTGGGCTGATGGCCGAGTGGTGTGATGTGCCCAGTGTGGGCACTCAGGGCACTCCAAGCCAGAACTTCTTTGCAAGCGGGGCACCCCTTAGAACTGTGTGTCCGGGGTGGGGGTCGGGACCCTTTAAGCGCAGCCCTCGGCTAGCCTGAGACAGCATCTCCATGCTCTAAGTCCTCCTTTTATGCCCTGCCGGCACTGCTTCCGGCCATCCTTAAGCCCTGTTCAGAGTCCACTCAATGTGGACTTGCTAGTTCGAACTAGCAAAATGCTAGTTCGAACTAGTTTTTAGTTCTAGACGCGTTAGTTCGAACTAGCTTAGTTCGAATTAACTAATCGAACTAAGTTAGTTCGAACTAGCGCTGTAGTGTAGACGTACCCTCCCTCTCTCACCTAATGGAGAGCGATTGACTGTATACAACAAATCAGAAACCCCCTGTTGAGGGGTGACAAGCCCTTGGAGGCCCCTCAGCTGTAATCTCTTGGTTGAGTAAACTCACAACCTCTGAGTCTATTATGGCATGGCTCAACGATCTCAGTCGCTATAATTTCCCCTTTACTCAGGGTGTCATGGCCCCAATGGCCTCAATCAAATAGTCACCCCTCTGTACTCAGGTTATTACAGCCTAGTGGCCACATTCAATATACATGCCCCTGTGTGCAGGGTCATACTGCCCAGCAGCCACAATCAATATACATATCCCTGTATGCAAGGTAATATGGCCCAGAGGCCTCAGTCCATATATACTAATCCCCTCTCTTCCAGGTAATATGGCCCAGTGGCCTAAGTCCATGTATAAGCCCCTTTAGTCAGGATATTACGGCCCTGCGGCTCTAGTCCACACCACAGTCCCTCTAATCAAGGTGTTATGGCCCTGCAGCCTTAGTCAATACATCCTTGGTAAAACTCCTTCCCCTTCCCCCGAGCTGGGGATACGTATGGAGGAGGTAGGGGGACCAGGGCCCTATTGGCAGAAGCACAGTCCACTGCTTGCTCTGTGGGGAATCCTGCCACTACACGCTGAGCTCTCAGGGAGCAATTCCCTGCCCTGGGCTAGTTCCTACCACTTCCTGGTAGACGTCTTCTCCGTATGCTTGCTCTCATTCTGCAGCTTTTCTGGTTGTCGTGCAGAGCCCGGCTGCCTCTCTTTGGTCCAGCTGTGCTTCCTCCTGTGGCCCTCCCTTAGCACCTCCTTCCCCTTCAGCAGTCAGCCCTAACTGAGCTGCTCCAGAGGCTTTTATAGCCAGTCTCCAGTCGGAGCATGCCCAGCAGGGCTGTGGGGGTGGGACTCTCTGCCAACTGGCCCAGTGTAACTCCATCAGTGATACACCCCATCACCACCCCCCAACACTTTTATGCAAAAAAAAAAAACCAACAAGGAGAAAATGCCCCTGACTGTTCTGCGTTGTTTTGGTGATTGGTATGCTCTTCCTAACTGGCCTCTATTTACACTGACAGGGAATCTCAGTACTCCAGGTGTCCCTATTGCGGGAATACCCATGGTACGGATACGGAGGAGAAGGCATAGAGTGATAATATGACTTGGCCAGGTCACATAGGAAGTCTGTGGGAAAACAAGAAATTCATTTTAATCTTCTGGGTTCCAGTCCTGGGCCTTAATCACAAGAATCTCTTTACTCCTCTTCCCTTGCGTTCTTGTAATAAGGACATTTTGCACCTGCATCATGTAGTGTCCTTCATCTGTAATTTACAAATATAATGTAATCTAAACTCTCCATTGTGGGATCTAAGAATTAGTATCTCCATTTTACAGCTGAGATAACAGAGGCAGCATGGTTAGGTCACTTTCTCCTGGCAACAAATGAAATCATTGTTAGAACCATGCCTGATATGCAGAAGTTTCTAGTTCCCTGTCCGGTGGTCAGGCTACTAGACGACATGCACTGCACAGCCCAGATTTAACTCAATGTGCAGCAGCAGTCAAAAAAACGGAATGTTGGGAATCATTAACAAAGGGATAGAGTAGAGCTACTCAACTTTGGAAGCTCCGGGGGCCACAATGATACTCACAGCACATGCCGAGAGCCACAACTTAAGTGTGGTTGCATGTACATGCACATATATATGCAAATAGCTTCTTTCACACAATGCCCCAGCGCTCCCGGTATCTCCTCCCTGGGGGCTAGAAATGCCGACACTCTATACCAGTCTGTTCCAGCCAGCCCAGCCCGTCTGCTTGCATTTTTCAGTGCTCACCCAGCCTGGGAGATGCCTCACCATTGTGGAGCATATTCCCAGTGGAGACCATGTTCAAAGGATCCCACCTGCGGGCTGCATGTTGAGGCCCGCGTAAACCCAAACTGCACCGTGGGCCACAAACAAAAGGGGCTGTGGGCCACGTGCAGCCCGGTATTGAGTAGCTCTGGGATACAGAATAATACAGAAAATATCTTATTGCCTCAATATAAATCCATGGTTTGTTCACATCTTGAATACTGCATGTAGATGTGGTCGTCCCATTTCAAGAAAAGATATGTTGGAAAAGATCTGGGAAAAGCCAACAAAAATTATTAGGGATATGGAATGGTTTCCATATGAAAAGAGATGAAAAGCACTAGGACTTCTCCGCTTGGAAAAGAAACAATTAAGGAGGGTTATGATTGAAGTCTATAAAATCATGACTGTTGTGGAGATAGTAAATAAGGAACTGCTATTAACTTCTCATAACACAAGAAGGAGGGGGCACCAAGTGAAAATTAAGAGGCAGCAGGTGTAAAACAAATAAAAGGAAGTACTTCTTCACACAAAGAGTAGTCAGCCTGTGGAACTCTTCACCAGAGGATGTTGTGAAGTCCAGAATTACAACAGGGTTCAAAAAAGAATTACCGTATATACTCGAGTATAAGCCGAGTTTTTCAGCACATTTTTTGTGCTGAAAAATGCCCCCCTCGGCTTATACTCGAGTCAGCGTCTCGAGAACTGAGGAAAGTGAGTACGCTGGTCAGGTTCTAAGGCATCCAGGTTGTCGTATCTGTCAGGAGGTGTTATTGTTATGGACTGCACTGTAAATTCATCATCAAAGTATCTCGTGTCAATTTCTGAGGTCTGAAAGCTCTATGTATGTGCGATGAACAGCGCACATACATAGGCTTGTTGGCTGCACAATGACTGCCAGTGATTGGCTTGTCACTGTGCTGTGGGCAGGGGGCGGGTCCGGAGGCAGAAGCGCGGCTCGGCGCAGGCTGAAGAGAAGAGATAAGGTAAGGGGCCTGAATGGAAAGGATAAAATCCTTATGGAAAGCAGGATCTGCCCAGGGATTGTGGAAATATTTTATCCTCTGTGTCGGGGGAATGGTATATGTGGAGAGGGAGTTGCCATCTGCAAGTTTCCCTCAGCTAAAAACACGAAAACAGCTAGGAAGCCGGGACACCTGAGGAAAAGAGCTATGGGGAGCTGATTGAGCTTGGTTGCTGATTGAGCTAAGGTTGTTGTACTTTTAAAGTTACGGTATTTTTGATACCATATTGTTTTTGTTGACCCCCTTTTCCACTTACAGAGCTAGGTTATTGTTTTTCTTTGAAATAAATATTCATGTAATTTTATTGGTATCTATCTTCATTTTTTACATTTACCAGTAGCTGCCTCATTTCCTACCCTAGGCTTATACTCGAGTCAATATTTTTTCCCAGTTCTTTGTGGTAAAATTAGGTGCCTCGGCTTATATTCGGGTCGGCTTATACTCGAGTATATACGGTAGGTAAATTATGAGAGATAGGTCCATCAGTGGCTATTAGCCAGGATGGGCAGGGATAATATCCGTAGTCTCTGCCAGAAGCTGGGAATGAGTGACAGGGAATGGTTCAGTTGATGATTGCCTGGTCTTTTCATTCCCTCTGGGGCTCCTGACATTGGCCACTGACAAAAGACAGAATACTAGGCTAGATGGACCTTTGGTTTGACCTAGAATGGCTGTTCCTATGTTAACTGCTATTCATGTGAATGTAAAGACTCCTATCAACTTAAATGGAGTTTGGACTAAGCCAGGCATGTCCAAAGTCCGGCCCGCGGGCCAATTGCGGCCCGTGTTCCGATTTAATACGGCCCCCGCTTCCTCCCCCTCTCCTGGCTCCCCGGCGCTCTTCTGAACTGGCGCGCCCAGCGCGCCGCTTCCGGCCGCGCCGCTGCCGCCCATGGCCTCCGCGGTCCTAGAGCCTGCCCTGTAGAGCACGTCCGCAGCCCCGCTCCCCCGCTCGGCTGCGGGTTCGCCTTGCCCCCGGGCCGCCGTGAGGCCGGCGTGCCCTGCGCTCTCCGCCCGCCTCCGACCCTGCGGGCCCTCCGCCTTGGGGCTGAGAGTGCAGGGACAGCCCTCACGCATGTCCACTTCTTCAAATCTGGCCCTCTTTGAAAAAAGTTTGGACACCCCTGGACTAAGCCAAATGAGAAACTGGATATTTGCCTTTTGTAAAGGTGACATTACCATTGGGAACATCTGGGGAATCAGCATAACCTCTGGGCATAAGAAAATACTCAACTGAGATTTTCACCATAATTATGGAAAACACTATGTAACGATTGTTATATTAATATCTACAAAACAGGAAGCTGCCATTAGTTAAGAAACAGTCTGTAAATCTGCTAAGCACATGGCTCTGACTTGCAAGACAAACATGTGTTGTGCCTAACCAACAATATGCCTCATCCCCAGGGGATGAATGTGCTGCATACATAGCGTTTGTATGTAACGTCTTAAGATATACTATTAATCCAAAGTAGGAGCCATGTACTGTGCAACCTCATATTTGTGATCATATAGGACTGTGGCTTGGAGTCACTATTGGAGCTGCACACGTATTTGTATTGAAAACCCAAACTAAAGCCAAGTCTGCAAATTTGGGGGTTTCATTACTAAACCAGTACTTGGGCCAATGTTGACTACAAAGTTTTCTGAGTCTCACAAACCTCTTGGTGGACCTAGGCAGAGTTCTGTTGAACTGAAGCCGTAGGAAAGATCTCTGTGAAGCCTTAGACAGGAAAGTCACACACAGCTCCAGTCACAACAGTATAAATTTGGACATGTGTATGAATTTCATCCCTTGCAAGGGCAGAGTTTCGTGCGGGAGGGGGGAGGAGAAGCTGCAGCCACTTGTACCAGGACACAACTTGCTTTTCATCCCGTTCCCCTGATGATCAGGGACCAAGAGCAAAGTGGATTCTGTGGCTTTCTCCCTTCACCAGCCATGAGTGAGAGGTATACGGGGAATCCAAGTACTTTCCCCTCGCTCCCTTGTCATCTGAAGAATGGGAAGAAAAGCTGCATCCCAGCACACACAGCTGCTCCCCGCTCCTCCCACCCTGCTCTCCCGAAATGCCACCCTTGGTCTCTTGTACAGGTACGAAATTCTAAATTAGCAAAAAAGCAGTTTTCAATGATCACTTAGGCTAAGTCTACGCTGCCACTTTACTGCACTGTAATTTTCTGGCTCGGGGTGTGAAAAAACGCCTCCCCCTGAATGCAGCAAATGACAGCGCTGAAAAGTGCCAGTGTGAAGGGCACTGTGTTTGCTATGCCCCTCGCCGAGGTGGTTTTCATAGAGTGCTGGGCAGGCTCTCTCCCAGCATTGGCGTCATGACCACACTTTCTCTTCTCTGGCAGTGCTTTAATTTTAGAAGTGTAGATGAAGTCTTAAAAAAAAAAAAAAAAAAAAAACCCTAAAAGGACATTGTCCGTACAACAAAGAGCTGGTGACTTCTGGAAAATGAGAATGCTGTGTGGTGCTCTAGGAAATCAAGCAAGAAGGATATGAGCACGGAAGTCTTTGATTCCCTACACCGTTTCCTCTTAATGGCTGAAAAACTATAAAGCTCCCTTCCAAAAATACATTGCCTTCAGGCTGGGGCCTGAGTATAAAATAACAGCATCAGGCTGGAATGGTGACTAATGAAGCAGGAATTCCATTTGCAACAAGCCTGTGTGTCAAGGCACTTTCAGGTGCGCTCTCTTTGCCCTGGCTAGTCCTGACAGGCGAGTGGAAAGGAAACAGCAGGGCCCTTACTTCCACGCAGGATTTGTTGGTTCTGGTGCTGTTTCAACAAATCCGAGTGAGGAAAATATTCCTTGCCTTCTGTTTTCTTCCACAGAGGCCCTGTTTGTTGTCCACTGGCAGGGTGATGGAGAACAAGGCTGCCTTCCTCATCCCCTCCCCCTTCTCATGCCCCTCATTGGTGAGTCACAAGGAGGGCCTGTAGGGCACAGCAGCTGAAGAACTGGTGGGGTGGAAAAAAATGTAGATAGTTGTATCAGATCTGAGAACTGAGACTCTGATAGGTGCAGGGGAGGGAGGTTGCTGGAGGGGAAGTGCAGCAAGGGGGCTCTTTCACAAGATTTAGTTTTGGAACAGGGTGATAATAAGGGGCAGAGGCTGGCGGATGCTCTTGATAGCTGTTCCTACAGAGCAGGATGGAGGTTCTAAAGAGGAGGAGGCCCCTTGCATGTTTATTGCTGTCATTGTTAGGGGAAATTTGGTTGAATTCAGCACAAAGGAATTGTCTACAGACCTCTGACACCACCCGCTCTCCAGATGTTGAGAGCAGCAGATATTTTCCTAACCGGTTGTTAGAGCAGTTCTCTTCGGAGGCTGAGCAGAGAGCTATATGTTTCCAAAGCATCAAGTCCTGACATTTTTGATTCACTTATAAGTAAGGAATCCACCTCTCCACATACCTTCCTACCTTCCTCTCTTACTGCACTTTGACCGTCATCCTCAGGTGACAGTGTAGTAAAATATAGTAAAAACTATGTGTGCTTCTTCCCCTTTCCATTACTTAAGCTTGAAACAGCACGTATCATTTAGCTGATTGCGTATGTTTTAGAAGCTGTAGAGGAACTAGCTGTTTAGACCCATTTCTCAAGGACTGGATTGCATGTATTACTTGAGTTAGGGAAATTTGCTAATTGCTATTGCTTAAGTAAGCTATACTGGTGGTTGTTACTGAGTGGAATAGAGTTGAAATATGCTAACCGATAACGCTGCAACACGAAGCTAAGGTAACAAATCAAGACATGCCAAGTTAGATAAGAAAGTTAAAGTATAAAAAAGGATGCTTAGCCAACTCCTCGTGGAATGAGGTGTAACAGTTAATCCGAACTAAGTCCTTAGTTCGGATTAACTTTAAACTGCCGCGTGTAGCCGTGGGCAGTTCGTTCGAACTAACGGGGATTTAAAAATGTCGGCCGGATAGGAACATGCAAATAAAGCCGGGATATTTAAATCCTGGGCTTCATTTGCAACTCCGGTTGCCTGATTTGCCTACCTAGCTCGAATTAACAAACTAGTGTAGACATACCCTTATTGACTGTCTGAGGCAGCAGTGGGCCAGGGGGAGAAAAAGTTCTTTGTGCGGGGCAGTCTGTTGAAGCCTCTGAGCAGATACTAGAGGAAATATCACAGTAATTGGGCAGGGGTAAATCACAGTGGACATTTCCCTGCATCAGCATATTGTATAACTCTTGGAATCTAACTAGAGCATCCACCATATAAAAGATGCTGTCCCTGTAAAGGTTAAAAAGCTTCAATTGGTATATTCCAGGCAACCCATCTTTTCATTCCCCATGCTAACATTTCCCCTTTTCTCTCTCTGTGCAGGGCAAGGGCGTCACCAGCCTGATCAGGAAGTATTAAAACTGGACGATGCCGTCTAGATAGCTGCAAAGCAGTAGGAGCCAGGGAGGTGCTCCTTTATTCTCCTTGGAGGGGGAGGGACTTTCCGAGGCAAAACCTTGGACACCCCAGTCTCTCCCCATGGATAAAGGACACACTTTACCCCAGGATATCCGGGACCTGCGGCACTGCCTGAGAATGAAGAGCAAATATGCCATTCTCCTGGTGTTTGTTGTAGCTCTTGTCATTATCGAGAAGGAAAACAATATCATTTCGAGGTAGGAAAAAAGAGGGAGCAAACTCTTGTTATATTGGGAGGGGATTTCTCTTCATCCTCAATGTAGCCTTCACCCCACCTATCTGCAGTGAGCCTTCCAGCCCCTCAGAATTGGATACATTTCTCCCCCCTGGAATGTGAAGGCCATTAATTCTGTTTCTGAATTCCGGGGTTTAGCCTGAAGGAGTTTCTCATTCACATACCTAGATATCCCAGCAACGAGCATGTTAGCGTTGGAGTGACACCACACATTTCATTAAAATCTCTTCCAGTCGTTTCCTTAGTAAGGTTTTCCATTTCTTTATCTCTTCTCTTTTCCCATTATTACTTTCTTTTTTCTGCTTTGTTTCCCTTCTCTTCCTGTCACCCTGTCACCTTTCCATTACAATCTCAGTCTGTCACTACAGCTGTCTTCAGAGAAAGGTCTTCTTGCAGCAGTGCTTAGTCTTGGTTTTTCAAGTTCTTCCCTCTTTCAGTTAACAGCCTGCTCCATCAACCCAAACATTTTTATAGTGACTCCTAGATCATCGGATTACTTTGTAAGTCTCGCACTTTGAGAATGTGCCTGCCAATCACACTGGTGATGGGCATCATAGACGATTGTAGCAAGATAGACTATAACAAGTAAGGAGATACCAAAGTGTCTAGCTGAAACTGCCAACTTGCCTGTACTGAGGGAATTAAAAGGGTTTTTATTTAAGCCTATGTCTGCACTTACACTACCATGACACACCTGCAGTGGTGCAGGTGCAGCAGCATTTCAGTGCAGCTGTTGTAGTGACAGGAGAGTTTCTCCCTTCACTCTAGTTAATCCACTTCTGCGAGAGGGGGTAGTGAATCAATGGAAGACTTTGTCTGTCTATACGGGGTTAGGTCAGCTGAACGACGTCTTTCAGAGGCATGAAGAGATGTAGCGATGCCAGTTTCCAGTGTAGACATGCTGTTGGGCTTTTGTTTTAAAACCTGATAAATGTTAATGATTGAGAAAATGAAGGGTGACTAGAGTGGACACGGGTGGCGCAAGCTGTTCTACCGGAGTCCCACAGTCCTGACCTGCAGCAAGCCCTGCGGCTCTACTTCTGGGTCCCCTGATAGCTCCACCAATGCCCATTAATCCTGACGTACAGCTCTGACTTGCTGCTCCCAAACCAGACCTCTCCTGAAGAAGCTGCCAGTTGTGCCAGTCTGTGTGGGCTTTGCAACACAGGCAGCGGGGCACAAGGGAGTAAGCTGAAATCACTGACCTCTTTAGGCTTCAGGTGAAATACGCCTTGCCCTCAAATGCTCAGAGGTGAAAAATCTAAATGTGCCCCTTTTTAACCCCGGCCTCATGGTTTTTCTTTGTGGTTTTGTTCTCTTTGTTTGCAGGGTATCAGACAAGCTGAAACAAACCCCACAATCTCTGATGGAGGCCAACAGCACAGACCCTGGCCTAGTGCTGTCAGAAAATGGGTCCCTCTTGTCCCTCAGTGAGCTGGACTCTGCCTTCTTGCAGCTCAAGAGCCAGCTTCAGAATGTCACCCTGCAGCTGGGGGGGAGCAGGGAGCCTGCCATGGCACAGGAACCCCGGAGACACGTCCTCCTCATGGCCACCACCCGCACAGGTTCCTCCTTTGTGGGAGAGTTCTTCAACCAACAGGGCAACATTTTCTACCTCTTTGAGCCATTGTGGCACATCGAGAGGACGGTTTCATTTGAGCCCGGTGGCGCAAACGCGGTGGGGTCAGCCCTTGTCTACCGAGATGTGTTGAAGCAGCTGTTCCTCTGTGACCTCTACATCCTAGAGAACTTCATCACCCCGCTCCCGGAGGACCACCTGACCCCGTTCATGTTCCGGCGGGGCTCAAGCCGCTCCCTGTGCGAAGACCCTGTTTGCACCCCTTTCGTCAAGAAGGTCTTTGAGAAGTACCACTGCAAGAACCGGCGCTGCGGCCCCCTCAACGTGACCCTTGCTGCAGAGGCCTGCCTGCACAAGGATCACATGGCACTCAAGACAGTGCGAATTCGGCAGCTGGAGTTCTTACGACCCCTGGTTGAAGACCCTCGCCTAGACATGAGGATCATCCAGCTAGTGCGGGACCCCCGGGCAGTGCTGGCCTCTCGCATTGTGGCCTTCTCGGGCAAGTATGAAACGTGGAAGAAATGGGCTTCAGAAGGTGAAGCTCCCCTAAATGAGGATGAAGTGCAGAGGCTGCGGGGGAACTGCGAGAGCATCCGTCTCTCGGCTGAACTTGGCCTGAAGCAGCCAGCGTGGCTGCAGGGCCGCTACATGCTGATCCGCTATGAGGATATTGCCAGGTCACCCCTCCAAAACGCCAAGGAGATGTACAGGTTTGCTGGCATCAGCCTCACCCCGCAGGTGGAGGAATGGATCCAGAAGAACACCCAGGCGCCGCAGGACAGCAATGGGATCTACTCCACCCAGAAGAACTCCTCAGAGCAGTTCGAGAAGTGGCGCTTCAGCATCCCCTTCAAGCTGGCCCAGGTGGTGCAGAGTGTCTGCGGGCCAGCCATGAGTTTGTTTGGCTATAAACTGGCCAGCAACCCAGAGACCCTCACAAACAGATCCATCAGTTTGCTGGAGGAGAGGAGGGCCTTTTGGATCACGTAAGAGCCCTCAGAGCTGGGTTTCTATATGGAAACGTGTGATTAGACTGAGAAAAGGAAAACCTGAGCACAGGATCAGCTGGGGAAGCAGGAAAAGGGCAAGTGGAAAGGGACCGCCGCTGTCCTCTGCTCACATGGCTCACATCCTTGTTTGTAAGGCTTGTGTTTGCCCTGTGCTCCTCCTTTCTGATTCTCCAGGGGACAGCAGGGGAAATGCAGTAACATCCAGGAGCTCTGCCTTATCTAGATGGATTATAATGTGGCCACCCTTTGAAACAGAATGGAGCTCAAAATCTGGCAGTGGGGAGAAAGAAAGCAGTAAGCACTAGCTCCCATACCTCACCTCTTAACTGCTTCTCTGCACAAGCGCCACCCTTCTTTCAAAGGGCATTTCTGCACTACACACCCAAAGAGAGAATTGTATGTTTTAAAACTGTCTGTACACTTTACAGTCCCTCGTCTCGCCGAGCATGAGAAGAGGTGAAAGGAGCTAAGGGTTGCACTGATATCGTCTTGGGCAGACTTAAAGACCTCGCGTAGCTGGTTTTGGTTGGATTGACAGAACTGTCAGAAAGGGACTTGACTGGGATTTGTTGCGAAGAAACATCTTACTAAATCCCCAGCGAGGGGCGCCTGGGGGACTCCTTCCTTCCATGCTGACTGCTGCTGCCTTACGCTGACAAAAACTCCCGTATAAGACACGCTGTGCGTCTCTGCAGACTTTTAAACATACCACCCGCCCATTAAACCTTGAGAGACGTGACTGAGCCCTACAAGGATGAACACACTCCCTTAGACTGTGCACTGGGAGAAGCAAAATGCCGAGGACATCGGGAAAACGTGTAGCAGAGCCAGCAAACAGCCGCACCAGGATCACGGGCCCTGGTGGAGCATTTTCCACCTCAGCTGCTGTTTGTGTCATTATCAATTGCACCAAAGCCAGCAGCTGAGAAATGGCAGGGAGACAATAAAAACACTATGAGGGAACGAGAGAGAGCGCATGCAAGTGCACAATGCTCTCCATCCCTGGGGATTCAACTTGTCTCCTTCCAAGGTGGCATCAGCTGTTTTGTCTTCCACTACCATGAGTCTGTAGGCTGGGTTGCTCAGTGATCATTTGCTGGTGTCTAGAGATCGATATTGAATGCTGTCTTGGCTGGTGGTGGCAGGGTATTTCTGTAATTGTATTTATGTTTTTTTCCTTGCTATTGTTTGTATTTCTTTGGAAGTGCTGGTTGGAGGCTGCCAGCAATTCTCTTCCCCAAGACGGAGGGAGATATTTTGTACCAATTAGCTTTTTGAAAGGAGAGGGAGAAGGGGAGAGATGGGGAGGCAGGCAAGAGGAAACTCGTCCAAAATTAGTCAATAGGAATAGTTTCTGTAACAGAAAGATGGTCTCAGATTTCAGCAGATGAATTCCTAGCCTTGTCCAATGGACAGTTAGCTTTGTTTTTTGCTTCCTGGAGTCCGAGCTCTTCCCGAGGCAACCCAGAGACTAGTCCAGAAAAGAGGTCCTTAGACTCCTCTGCAGCCCCATGATTATGCTGAGATACCCTTTGAGTCCCCTCACCCTTAAATACAGCCTCAGGGAAGAAACTTGGAACAAGGGCTGGGCTGGGAGGGATTTTTTTAAAATAATTTTTCAAGGGGCAGTATTAGGTTTCTGTTTCAAATCCCATTTAAAGGGTTACTGTCAACACAGATGTCATTTCACTAGAAATTACCTTTCCTTACTATTATCACCGATTAGTACTTTAGATTAGTCAAATGTAGAGAAATTGCAAGAGACATTTCTCTGTTTTCTTCATGCATTTACCAGCACTGTGGGCAATCAGTTTCGCCCATATTTGGATTCACTTCCTAATTCATGCACGAGCATGAGAGAATATCAAAAAATTCTTATGCACAAGGGTGGGGGGTGAGCACAGCTGGGCAAGGGAGTAACTCCCATGGATCCTGAGCATGGCCTGGGAGCACTGGTAAGCTGGAACTGGACAGCAGGTAGAAAGAGTAAGCTGTTGCTGACATGGGTAATTCGCATAGTGGGGAGATGCTAATGCAGAAGGAGATCCAGACACATCTTTTTTATGGTGATTGTGCTTGAGAACTGCACACACACATGCATTTAAGTAACCTATATGACACTGGCAAGAGAAAGTGGAACACGCAAAAATAAATGCAGAATAATGGCTGAAATACATGGGCTACGTCTACACTGGCCCCTTCTTCGGAAGGGGCATGCTAATTTTGAACTTGGGAATAGGGAAATCCGCGGGGGATTTAAATATCCCCCGCGGGATTTAAATAAACATGGCTGCCACTTTTTTTCCGGCTTGGGGAAAAGCCGGAAAAAAGCGTCTAGACTGGCGCGATCCTCCGGAATAAAGCCCTTTTCCGTAGGATCTCTTATTCCTACTTAAGAGATCCTACGGAAAAGGGTTTTATTCCGGAGGATCGCGCCAGTTTAGACGCTTTTTTCCAGCTTTTCCCCAAGCCGGAAAAAAAGCGGCGTCCATGTTTATTTAAATCCTGCGGGGGATATTTAAATCCCCCGCGGATTTCCCTATTCCCAAGTTCAAAATTAGCATGCCCCTTCCGAAGAAGGGGCCAGTGTAGACATAGCCACAGTGTATTTCCCCAATCTTCACTCATGTGAAAGTGTCCCTGCCCCAGGACCACGCACACAAGGGGCAGCTCCTCCTGCTTGCTCTGGAGATCAGATCTGTCCATCTCCAGTGCCCCTTCCTCTGCTCCCCGCATGCCCTGATCTCTCTCACTCTCTGTGACAGGAAATGCAGTGTTTCTGTGGCTTGGCCCTGCACTGTAATCTGCACCTTCCAGAATCTGCACCTTCCAGTATATCTCTAAACCAGCTGTCCAGTGCGCATCTCCAGTGCTCCTGTGCCACTTCCCAGGGGCTGGTTAGGGAACCCAGGCATGCCCCCTACACCGAGTTCCAGCCGAGAGACCTTGTAACAGGCAGCCACGGTCTGCGTGGTTCTACCCCTCACTGCTGTTTCTTTTGGTTTCTTCCTGTCTAACTATCTCAGGCTTCCTTTCCCCCCAGGTCCTCTGGGGTTGATCAGAACCCTGATGCTTCTTTGACCTCTTGTGTTTTCACCTTCCTTCCTCTCTGCTCCCCAGAGCAAACTCAGACAGTCTCTCTGTAGCCCCCTTCTGCAGCTAACATCCTGGCTTCATAATCCAGTCTGCTCCAGCCTAGCTGAGCCGCTTGTTCAGTTAGGCCTGGCTCTAATTGGGTCCCCAAGCCCACATGAATCTTTTCAGGGCCTGTGTGTAGTATGCACCCATCACAGTTCCCTTTTAAAAAAGCAACAATTTATGCCTCCTGCCTGGGGTTGCTAACAACAACTTACATCGTTAAAAGTGAAACTGTTTTCAAGGATATGAATTTAATTTGCCCTAGTTATGCAGTTTGGTTACTTTCAGCATTTCAGTTTGGACAATGAAAGCAAACCAGGCACTGAGAGCTGGAACAATTTGTGTTGTGGGGAAGCTGAAAACCATTGAACCAAACTAAACCCTGTATATGAGGGAAACCTCTTCAAGCCACGGGCTGCAGCCAGGGATGCCAACATGAGGAGAGTGGGAGTAAAGGGGACAGCTGCCCCGGGGGGCAAGAATTAAAAAGAGCCTGGGGTTTCGGGCTGCTACCATGGCAGCGGCAGCAGCCAGTGCCATGGGCCCTTAAATCATCTCCGGAGCCCTGCACAGATTGGTCCGGGCATCACTAAGGCTGGGTGAAGGAAGCTATCCTTCAGTACTGCCCCTTTCTGTCCAAGCCCATGCCCTTTCCAGAGACCCAGAGCTGAGCCTACACACCCTAGCCCCCACGTCCACCTTGCTCAGAGCCCAGCAAAACCTGTAGCCAGCTTTGGCTGCAGCAGCACCTCCGGCTTCAGCATCCTCCTTCGAAGCTCACTGACCCTCTGGTGCATGCAGTTGTTTTTGAGCTTTCTTTAATATTCACATTCTGTCCTATAACTGCCACATAATGTATTCTAATTAGTTTCTCTTTCGTAGGTAGCAGATGTAGGCCTCAATTCAGGAAGGTACTTATGCTTGGCATAACTTTAAGCACACTTCACTGTTCAGTACGTGCAGCTATCTTGAAGCGAGATGCATTCCAGAGTAGTATCCTTAATGCATACTGGAGAGTTTCTTCGATTATGCCCAAAACAAAAAATGCTGCAGGTACAGCAGAAGGGTCCTGTTTGCAGTTGCTCTTTACCTAGTGTCATCATTCATCAGTGGCTGTAAAAGGTCCTCACAACAAAATGGCAATACTATACTGTTACTATTACTTTACACTATATGACTATCCAGCTGACCTAACCCAAGGCCCATTTAAGTCAGTGGAAAGACTGCCAGTGACTTTGACAGGATTGGGATTGGCATCAAGGTGCAGAATAACCAGAAATCAGATCCACAGCTCACTTTGATCAAACTTACTTTGCAGCTATAGCAGGGAACCCCCAATGGAAATGGTCCTGGTGCATTCAGTAGGGGAAAGAGTATTTACTTGAAGCTCCAACCAGCACTTTTGGTTCTGATGGAATAGGTGTTATTATTGCTATTGTTTGTTTTGTTTGTTCTTTTCTATTTTGTGCTTTTTAAAAGTTTATTTTTATTTTTTTATCTACAAGGGCTGCGGTCTGGCAGGAAAGAGGCTGCCACTTCCTGCAACATGTAGAACCGTTCAGAGAATGGAGGGTTTAATATTGTAAACTGCAAGGGGAATTTATTTATTTATTGTATGAAAAAGAGGGGAAATATTTTATTAGCAGGGAGTTTGAGCTACACCCAAAAACAAGCAGGCAAGTATCCCAAGAAATGGAAAGAAAGAGGGGAAAAAGGAACTAATTAAACCTGGAACAGTACAGTAATGATTTCAAACAAAATTCTGTTGTTTTTGAGAAGTCTCTTTTTTTGCTTAACACCCCAAAACAAACAAACAAAAAATCACACTTCTGTCTAAAATCTGCTAATTGCTGTTGTTATAACTAACACCTACGCACTCAATAACTGAACTAGGCTGGAGAAAAATATTTTTGCATAGTCCAGTTTGCTATTCCCTGTTATTAGCAAAGTCAGGGGCCTTTATATAGCAACAGGAGAATGGAAAACATCTTTTTTTATTTTTAAGGAAATGGTAGTTGAAAAGAAATCTCAAAAATGAATGGACTCGGGTGCTCAGGCTGTCGGACAAGAAACTATTTCAGCACTTTTTTAAAATGACATCCTTTCAGGTGGCCATTGTCATAATCTGAGAGTTTGTCTATACTACAGGTTGTGCTGGTGTAATTTATGTGGTGGAAGTGTGTGAATAAGCCACTCTCTCCTCCCCCCCCCCACCTGCACATGACATAACTTACACCAATCTGAGCTCTAGCGTGGGCATCAGTGTGTCAGCATAGCTACCCTTTGTGGAGGTGGTTATCTTATGTCAACAGGAGAGCATCTTCACCCAAGGCTCTGCAGCTGCACCACTGTTGCCTTCTAATGTAGACTAGACCTGAGACACACAGTGAATCCCAGACAAGACTAAGGCTTTGGATATAATCTTCTGGCCGGGGAAAGCACAGAAATGCAGAGGGAGTGAAAGGGCACATGCCTCATTGGCATAAAAGAATGGATGTTGGCCTCTGGGGAGCCCATCTGGAATCAGCCTGTGCATAATGAGAAGTAAATATGGAGGTTTCAATCCATTTTCTCCCTTCCCCCAAGATAGAGCTGATACCAGGTCCCCTCATCCCAAGAGATCAGAGGAAGGTTGCAATAGTCAGCAGAGCTGAGGTTAGTTGGTAGATGAATGCAGGTATGTGAATAAATATGGAAAACCAAAGCCTGCCACAGTTCACACCATTGCAATCCCACTTGACTTCAGTAGGTCTTAAATCTGGGCAGGATTTGGCCTAGAGACTGGAATTCTGTCTCATCCCAGGAGCAGTTCCTCAGGGCAGGACTGAATTCAGTAGCAAACTCATGAGCACCACAGTGGATGGGTTACCTTCTCTGTACATAGCCCTGGGACAGTCAGACAGAGGGAGTGAGTGAGATCTCTGCTCAGCCAGCCAAGCACAAGAGAGTCATTCACCAGTTATTTGTTTATTTAAAAGTTTTTTTTCTCTCTCTTTCTCTCTATAAATACATCTTCAGGCTGGGTGAGAGAGACAGATGCTGACCTTGGCAAATGAAAGGGACTAAATAAACCAGGACTCTATGTTCTGGTCACTGGACACAGGAAGGCAGGTTTCAGCACCACATTCTTTCTCTCCTGCGTTCTACAGGGCTGTACATCCTCTTGCCACTTCTCTGTTCTGTCTGACAGGGACCAGGCCGAGGTGCTAGAAGGAAGCACTGCTTGCAGTCAGCCAAGCCACCCTGAACCCCAGCTTGCCTGCCATAGAGCAGCAGAGTAACCTGCTATCAGGCTAGCCTTGAAAAGGACATTTTGTGGGGGTAGGGCCCTTCACTCACTAACATTTCAGGGTGGGAGGAGGGGCATGGAGAAAGGCAACAGCAGGGTCTGATTGGAGCCTTTAACTTACTGCTATGCTGTGTGTCACCACAGCAGGGCAGGGAGAGGAAGGCTCACACCTGTCATCAGTGTGCCTAAGGCTGTAAAATGGAGACACACTTTATTACTTCAGCTGTTTTCTTCCTTCCCTTCCACCTCCTCTCATCCATCTTCGCTTGTCAGCTCAAAGGGAGGAATCTCAGGCGCCTGTCCCTTTTCAGTGGCTGACATCACACAGCCCCTGAGAGCTGTTTTGTTGGTTTAAAATCAGAGCGCCCTCCTCCAGCATTTGAACCAGACGTTGTCATTTTAGGTGCAGGGTCTCTTCACGTTGGCAGAGAAAATCCAAGGGAACAGGAGGCGTGAGTGAGGATTGCCCACGACATAAGGCTAGCTTCAAAGGTCAGCCTGGCGTGGGGCTCCCTGGACAGCTGCAAACACACACTAGGGGAATCCAGCACCCCTCTCTTATTTATCGGGAAATGGACAACTCTGTGCTGCCACCTAGGAGTTTTTGCAAAAATTCACTAACAAAGCATTGTCCAGATACTTTCTTACGAGCCCTGTGTGGAGGTTTTAGCTTAGAGGCCATCCTAGCTCCATAGCAGTGATGTTACACAGGGTTTTTAAACTACCGGGGCACTGAGGTCTGCTTGTCACTGGAAGCGCTGACAGACACATCATCTGAGAGTACCCGGCACTCTAGTTTGAATCTTCCTTGCACAGAAATGAATGTGAACCTTGTAACCTGTTAGAAGATGGTTGACTTGACTTATTTAATTAAAAACACAATGGAGCAGAATCCAGAAAAGGTATCTCCTGTCTCTCTGGCATTTATTCACTTGTTATTTTTGGCAGTTTGAGAGGTGTAGACATTAACAGCAGCAAATGCAGCAGCCAGTAAATCTCTGGGTAACATGCTCCCTGGGGCAGTGACTTGCTCTCCTTATCCCTGTAGCAGCAACAACAGCACTCAGAATCGACACATTGGAAGACACTCGGGAAAATAAGATCTGGGGCTGAAAGAAGAAACAGCTCAGCTGAAAAGAATTTAAACAAAATTTGTGGGTGCCCACCACAGCCCCTGTGGTACTGAGCAACTCCCATTCAGTCTTTTGGAAGCTGCAAGTGTTCATTTCCAGGCAAGCTTAGGCTTCTGGAGTGCTGTGCAGCAGCTATTTAGCAAACCTTGGTAGCAGAGCTGTGTGCACAGGAGCTTTCCTATACAGAAGAGATGGAGAGAAATGTTGGTTTCAGAGAAACAAAGAGAACAGTGTTACCAACCAGCAAAAAGGGGAAATACCCTAAAACAAACACAGAAAATATCTTCTTGTCCTGATGTGGACTTTACAAACCAGAGAATCAAACTATTGGGCTCCACCCTGTTTCTTTTCTTCACACACAAATTGGCATCCTGGGTGGGACTCACAGCAAGTTGGTGAGTTCAATATGAAAATATCTGACTTTCCCAAGAGGCCACTCACTTACTCGAAATCAAGGTGTATCTTAGATCTCCCACCTGTAGCCAGTCCTCTAATAAACTAAAAGTTTATTATCGAGGGAAAAGAAGCGAGACAGGTTAAAGCAAAGAAGTACATACACACAAATGAGTGTACTAATCTGTCAATTCAAAATTTCTCTCCGGGTGGTCCCAAAGTAACTCTTGGGAATCTCTGCCTTTGTTTAGTGTCTCTGGCCCTTGGGGAGTTCAGACAGCAAAGAGAGGTTTTATCGCTTTTATTTAGCCTTCCAGTCTATGAGCTGGCCTACACCATACAGTTAGGTCAGGGCTGGGCAAAATACGGCCGGAGGGGGGGGGACGGATCTGGGCTGCCAACCACTCTGCCAGGGACCCTCAAGCACATACAGCTGCCATGTTTAATGCAGACCCTGCGTTCCTCTGCTCTGCAGGGAGGAGGAGGCGTCATAAGATCTCTCCGCCCTCCAGCCCAATCCTCAGCTCCTATTGGCCAGAAACAACCAGCCAATAAGTACTGACCTCAGCCTATCTCTCAGCTTTATTGGCTGGAAACAGCCAGCCAATCAGAGCTGAGAGATTCGCCTGAGTGACTAGGGCAGCCGGAGTTGAGAGCCAGGTGTATTTTCAAGTGGGCTGGGGCTGCCTGGCGGGAGACACTTAGGTAAACTCCTCCCAGCCAGCGCCTGCCTCTGGCACCTCTACACCTCCTGCACCCCAACTCCCCCCCCCCCAGATCATCATCCAAACCCTCTGCACTCCTGGCTATGTCTACACTCGCGGCTTCTTGCGCGAGTAATATGCAAATGAGACTAAGCGTGGAATATCGCCCAGCCTCATTTGCATACCTAACGAGCCACCATTTTTTTCAGAAGAGGCTCTTGCACAAGAAGGAGCGTCTACACTGCCCCTTCTTGCGCAAGAAAAACCCTCTTGCGCAATGCCGTTACACCTATTACTTTTCAGGAAGAACGGCATTGCGCAAGAAAAAACCTCTTGCGCAAGAAGGGGCAGTGTAGACGCTCCTTGCGCAAAAGCCTCTTCTGAAAAAAATGGTGGCTCGTTAGGTATGCAAATGAAGCTGGGTGATATTCCACGCTTAGCCTAATTTGCATATTACTCGTGCAAGAAGCCGCGAGTGTAGACATAGCCCCTGCCCCAGGTGACAACTCCCTCCCTGACCCTGTACCCCCTCCTACACTCCTCCCCAGGCCAGAATCCTCTCCTGCACCCACACCCCCTTCCTGACCCTGCACCCTAATCCCCTGACCCAGGTCACAACCCCCTCCTCCACCCAAACACACTCTGAGACCTCACGCCATCTCCTACACCCCAGTCCCTTACTCCCTGCACTCTTCTGCACCCAACCTCCATCCTAGATCCTGCATCCTCTTCTGCAGAAAAGTGTGGCCCTTGACCACTTACCAAAATCTTGGAGTGCCCCCCCCATCCCTGAGTTAGGGTGATGTAAGGCAGGACCTGTGAAATTGACAAAGAAGCTGGACAGCTAGAGTCCAGATGCTCACCACTCCCCTGGAGAAGTGGGCTGGATCCTACTCCTGGCTGGAAGGTGGGATGAGAAGTCCACACTACCCCCCATCCATACACACACTTCTAGCTGGGAGCTGAAGTGAGAAGCTCAGGCTTCCTCCTCCCCCCTCCCCCCACACACTCTCTCCAGGCAGCTCCTCCTCCACACAAACTCCCAGCTGCAAACCTTGCTTTGGCTGTCTTGTCAATTTCACAGCTCCAGACAAGTCTGCTTGGCTCCCAGCAGGGAGCTGGGAAGGAGAAGCCAAGGCAGCTGGACTCTAGTCCCAGGGGCAAGCCCCGGGCAGATTTCCCCTGCTTTTTGGCGGGGGAGGATGAAGCTGCCCAGGGGACTGGGTCAGCCAGGCTCCAGGTTGGGAGTTTCCAGAAAAGTTGACAGTGCTCCTCCTCCCCCCAGTCTCTCTCTCTGTCTCTCTCTCTCAGATCAGTGGGCATGCTCCTGTGAGAACACACACATGCAGCACTGCAGGGATGGCTGGAAGTGGACAAGCCCCTTTTCATGAAGTGATGAGTCCATGCATCAATCCTTGTGATGTTCCTTAATCTTGATGATTCTCCTTGATTGTGTGAGTGTGTGTGTGTGTGGGAGGGGGGGGGGTTCATGTGCCTGGGTTCACAAGTTCAGCGCAAACATTTTCAAAGTTATAGAGCTAAACGTAGATATTTCCTTATACCACAGAATACAGACTGACCAGCGAGCTTAACACATGCAGCACAAAGCATTGCATGGAGTCTGAACCCTAAATACCTTCTTACATAACTAAGTCCTATTTTGAATAAAACTAACATACAAGGAGAGAGTTTGGTTTCTAGCCATGAGTTTGATAGTTCTTAGCTAATGCCTGTGAATGGTCTTGGCCAGAGCTAGCATTTCGTTTACCAGGCTCATGGGCAGATTTCCCAAAATGAACTAGGGCTCAGCAGAAAAGGTAAGGAGAGCCCTTACCTCCAGCATACTTTGTCCTCACCTCACAAATGCAACAACAAACACAACAGAAATGGACTGTTTTGGAGAAAGGGTGATTTTGCCTGAGAACAGGAAAATTCATGTATTCCCATCTTTATATTGCTAAAATAGCTACTTTACATTGTCACTAGAATGCAAAGCACAAGGAGACAACAGTGAGTGTTTGTACCAACCTTTGGGAAACAATTGTGACGTTCATGTAGATCTATTAATGAGCGTGTATACAAATGCTCGTAAAGGGTATACATTTCAACATAGCTAGACACAGGTTCCAAATAGTCAACAGGTCCCCTGGAGGTGTAATCTTTTAATAGCTAGTAGACTTGCTAAATGCAGCCCTGCAGTTTATTGAGAGAACAGGCGGGTATTAAAAGCTCAGCAGGACAAGGTTTACTCAAACACTCATAGGCTGGAGAAGAAAAGAGAAGCAGGTCTCATTTGCATGTGGGCATGGGATGGCTGTGTATGACTGTACTCATTGAATGAAAAAGTAGATATAGGGTTGCCACTTTGTCTTCAAGTGCATGCTGCCTCTTTGTATCTTTGTAGGAAAATGTCTGCCTATGAAAATGTCTGCAGGCAGATGTATGTCAGATGTGTGGTCCCTGAATACCATACCAGTCTGTGCATCTATGTGTTCGTCTGTGATCAGTTGTGAATTTGCTATAAATGGCTGTTCGTTTGTGTGTGGGCACATTATGGGCTGTGGCAGAAGAAATAATATATTCCAAAAATGTCTGCTGTTTTTCACACATATCCTGCAATGTGAACACCACCACCTCATTCAACACTTGGATACGAAAATCACAAAGTGACTCTACAGGCTGTCTCCCCACTGTCTGGTAACACCACAGCTAAGCAGCAAAAGTGATTTGTCGTATGAGCCAAAAAGCTGCAGAAGACTGGCATGAGCAGGCCAAATGGTGCAGGCAAGGCACAGGACAAGTAATTCTTTCCATGAAAACAGGTCAGGCCAGCCCAGAGCGGTGGCTGCTGAGAAAATGCCTGTGATGTGGAGGCAGAGAGGATTATGACTTGAGATGTAGAATATGCAGTAGGACTGTCTTTTCCTGTGCCACTGCTCCTCCTCTCTTCCTGTTCCACTTCCTTAGACTAAGCTATATTGCACATACGACAATGATTCTGTCTGCCCTTCTCCCCATCTAGATCATACTTCTCTGCAAATCTCCCGTTACAGTAAATGAGTACACTAGAAACTTCCCTAGGAGAGAGTTAAGATAGACAGTGTGGATCAGAAGAACAGGTAAGGGACACAGGTGCACTCCTGTCATATATTCCTTCACTTTCCAGCTGTACTAGCATAATTGCCTGGTAATACCTGGAAGGAAAACTTGTATTGCCATTCAACTGGACATGAGCCTTCTATACAAGCAGGTTATGCAGCAGAGCTTCCAAACAGCTAAATATGATCCTCCTCACTTTCTGTAGCAGGTATGATCCAGGCAAGACTTGCCTCCGCACTATAAAGCTGACTGCATTGCAAGAACTATATGCCAGCTGGCCCTTGTGCTAGAGCCCAACTTTAGGAGCATATAATGCTGTGCTACTTTTCTCACCCATTCCAGGGCACCAACTCCCTACCCACACCTTCCCGCCAGCCACCCCAGAAATTCTGGGCCTCAGGACAACACATCAATGGGCCCCCAATCTCCTTCCCTCAGAGGGAGCCAGAAGCCACCCCTCCACCCCCACTCATAGAAACTCCAAGCACCAGAGGCAGATGACCGTTTTGCGGGGCCCCGGGCAGCATAATTCCGCTGCGTGGGGCTTGCGTGGGGCTTCCTGAAGTGCGGGGTCCGGGACGGCTGCCCCGTTCGCCCTGCCCTATATCCGCCCCTGCCAAGCACCACCCCCAATGAAAGGACCTTCTGCCTGGAGGTGCCCCTACCACTCTCCTTCCTCTCTCAGCCCCCCCAGTCACCCCCAGCCCAGCTCTGCCTAGGGTTGCCAGGTGTCCAGTTTTTGCCCAGACAGTCTGTTTTTTTTGGTCCCTGTCTGGTAAAAAAAACAACAGAAAATACCGGACATGTAAAATGTCCGGTAGTTTCTATTTCTCTTGGACAGAAGGCCGGCAGAGACAATCTTCCCCTGTCTGATGTGGGCGGGGGGAAGTGAGGAGCATGGGAATTCTTAAAGGCACAGTGCTTTTTTTTTTTTTTTTTTTTTTTTGCCATGTTCAGGATTTTTAGTGACAGCATCCAGCAAGCCTAGCTCTGCCCCACAGTGGTTCTGGCCCCCCTTGGCTCCTTTCTCCCAGCTGTCCCTGCCTCTACCCCTCCACCTTCCCAGCCTGGTTCCTCGGCCCCCCTCCAGCCTTTGCTCCCTTCAGTCCCATGCCCAGCTCTACTCCCAAGCTTGGCTCCCCTGTCTCCATTCCCAACCTAGCTCTCCCCTGCCCTGCAGCTCATTGGACCCAGGCTGGGGTTCCAAGCTGCAGGGAGCTCGATTTCCAGCCCCCACCCTCATTCCACAGTCTTGAGCAGGGCATAAAGTGGCAGGGAGGTTTCTGCCCTGCCTTCCCCCACGTGGCTAGAATGCTACCGCTCTGAGCATGGGGCTTAAAGCAGCAGGGAGCTCTGGGCCCCCTTCCTACCCTCGCCACAGCACCTGCCTCGCTGCCATTGCAGCGCTATTCCATAGGACCAGGTCAGGGCTGCTGCTGCTATATGGAAGCCCCAAGCCCATTAATTCCACCAGGCCCCAGTGCAATTGCTCCCTTTGCATCCCGTTGGCCAGCCGGATGAGAGGTCAGCACAACGGGGAGACTGAGGGTCAGCAGGGAGGGGATTTGCTGGCTGCATAGGCCTGGGAAGCCAGGACGGCAAAGCCTACATGGCTGTGCTGCTGTTCAAAAGGAACAGGCCATGCTGAGAGACAGATAGGACAGTTGGTGCACAAATGAATCCAATCCCTGAAGCAAGAGCCCAGGATTCCTTCTAAAGGCCGGGCTGGCTCCCCTGCCGCAGCTGAACACACTCATCCTGCTAGCATGAAGACCCGTCCCTAGGCAGTTCAGTTTTGTGCCCCCCTAATCAAGTCCAGTCTGATCAAAGAGTTCCTTGGAATTCCTTACACACCCCTTTGTCCTGACGCATGGGATCTAAAACTAGAAACCGCCACCACTGGGCTGTGGGGACAGGCAGGCCACCCGAAAAACAGAGCCCGGGCAGCAGAATGGGGGTTGGGTTTCCACTGGGATGCTTGCAAAGCCTTCATGCCACAAGGGACCTTAGAAAGAGAAAAAGAAATCTTTGACTCTAGGGGTTAAGGAAACATATTAAGGTCCATTAGTGGGAGAGGCTTTGCTAATTCTCTAAGCCAGGGTTAACATAAAAAGCAGCCAAGAGAAGAGGCCAATGAGGAGAGAGGCAAAAATAACACTATTACCAAACGTATGAAAATACAAGACTTGGAAACAGGCCTGAGTTTTAACCTCTCATATGCTGCTGTGTCTCTCCTGCACAATAGAGCTCCTGCATTGCTCATATTCCTCACTAGCCTGGCTGAATCCCTCCCTTGGGAAATGCAGATTATTTTCTGAATGTGCCAATTTTAGATGCTGTACACAACCACTGAGGTTTTCAGGAGCGAACTTGGCCCCCCATAGAATGCTACCAACAGGCAGGGGCGGCCCGTCCAAATAGGCGAACTCGGCAGTCGCCTAGGTCACCAAGTTAAATGGGGCGCCTAATGGTGGCACAATATCATGAGGGGTTTGGAGGTGGTGCCGATTGCATGGTTTGCCTAAGGCACCAGTTGCTGGCAGCTAGTCTAGGGCCACCCCTGCCAACAGGGTTTGAAACATTTTTACAAGGGCAATTTTCCAAATACACTGAGTGACTCAATCTGTCAGATGCCAGAGAGGTCTTGGCTGCAGTCAGGTGACTTTTAGATGATTGCTATACAAATATAGGGCTGCCCTCTTTTGCAGTTTTAGCATTAGTGTCACAATGTTGGGTGTTTTTCTTAACGCACCACCTGGATTCATGTGACTATAATACACTCTAAAAATTCCTCGAAGACAGGGATTTCCCTCCAGCTCCCGATGGGGGTGTATACCCCCCCTGAATTTCCCCAACACCTCTCCCCAGTTTTGTGAACTAGTTACATGCCAATTTAGTGATTGTTTGGAAATTTGAATTGAAACTGAAACGTTAATACACACTTTAAAAGCATATACAGTGTATGATAATATATGTGTATCTGAAAAAGTATAATAGAGTTGAAAAGTATGAACATAGACTAGCTTTCTTATACAGCTGTTGTTTTTTATGACAATGTCAGTGCATTCATTTTGGTGATGTTGGCCAACCTAATAATTTCAAATTATGATTTGTAAGCAAAGTCAAAATGAGCTCTCCCTGACAGCTAGTGATGAGCTGGGGGCTGGAGGGAAAGTCTTCAGGACCAGACTGTATTTACATTCACACCTAACCTACCTAGGTATCCAACAAATAGAGCTGTGTTGCTCAAGTGATAGATTTTGGCTGTGGTTGGGTTACAAATCACTTGAATGCAGGGGGTGGGGCGGATGAAATGTTGTTGTTCTTATTATATGAGTGAAAGGCAGCAGAACTGTACTTAACCTGTACTGATTGAGGGCATCAGGAGAGAGGGTGGGGACAGGTGTTTTGCTTGATGGTCTGTCTGAGTCACAAGTACTATTTGACCTGCCCCTCTCCACTGCTTAAAGACAGAGCTGATTAGGCTCCATAGTCTTTTGTTTTAAGTGACCACTACAGCTGAAATCACTGATAATCAGGTCTAAGTGCTTAGTCCTGCTGTGGGGACAGTGTTCCTGTGGGTCCAGTGGTTTTGTATAAGAGACAGCCCAGAGTGCACTAGCAGTGAGGTTCCCCCACTGAGAGCTCAGCTGAAATCACTGAGAGCTGGGTGGAACCTCAAGAGACCAACTTGCAGAGGTCACAATGTCAGGTGGCAGCATAAGGTCACAGTGCAGGGCCATTGGCAACAGAGCAACGGAGTGAACAGTGGCACAACGAACAACAGTGGCCAGAGCGAACAGTGAGCAGCTGGAGGAACGAGCAAGGTGCCTTCTTGCCCCCCACCTGTGAGGTGTACTCATGTGAAAGCACCTCTGAACTCTGAGTCTCCACTGACCAAGGACAATACCGGTGAGTGGAGGGAAAAATGAGGGACTTGTTAAATTAACATTTGTTTGTTGGACTATATTTTAGTGACTTTGCTCCAGAATGCTAGATTTATGACTAAGAATAGACACTTACATAAATGTGTTTCCTAGTAGGCCAAGATTTTTAAAATGCATTATTTGCCAAGGTTGTTCTCTCACATCATTACTATCCTGAGAGGTCATTATTGGGGAGTTTCTGTACTAAACATTTTTATATTATAATTACTTTTTACATAAGAATGGTCAGACCAGTGGTCCATATAGCCCGGAATCCTGTCTTCCGACAGTGGTCAAGGCCAAGTGCTTCAGAGGGAATGAACAGAACAGGTAATCAAGTGATCCATCCCCTGTTGCCCATTCCCAGCTTCTGGCAACAGGCTAGGCACACTCAGATCATGGTACTGCATCCCTCCCCATCCTGGCTAATAGCCACTGATGGACCTATTCTCCAGGAATTTATCTAGTTCTTTTTTTAATCCTGTTATAGTTTTGATCTTCACAGCATCCCCTGGCAAAGAGTTCCACGGGTTGACTTTATGTTGTGTGAAGAAGTACTTCCTTTTGTTTTTTTAAAACCTGCTGCCTATTAATTTCATTGGGTGACTACTAGTTCTTGTGTTATGTGAAGGATGAAATAACTTTTCCTTATTCACTTTCTTCACACCAGTCAAGATTTTATAGACCCCCTATCATAATCCCCCCTTATCTCTTTTCTAAGCTGAAAATTCCCAGACATTTTAATATCTCTTCCTGTTTCATACCCCTAATCATTTTAGTTGCCCATCTCTGTACCTTTTCCAATGCCAATATATCTTTTTTGAGATGGGGTGACCAGATCTGCACACAGTATTCAAAGTGTGCACGTACCTTGGATTTATAGAGGCAATATGATATTTTCTGTTATGTGTTTTTGTGTATTTTGAATTATCCTTATGTTAAATTCGCATTATCCTAACAAAACATTTAATTTATTCATATCTCTTTTATACGTTGCAGGTCAAAGTGAAAACAAAAAGACAAAAAACAATACAACAATTTTTCCACTCAAAGGCCTAAAAAACTAACCAAGGTAAAGAACACATCAAGAACCAAGAATATATCAACATGTCATCAAACATGGCTGTGGCATCATACTTTCTATTTAAGCAAGAGATACCACACACTACAAACTGGAGGCCAATGTTAAGTGCATTGTCACTTGTTCAATCTGAAGTTGAACACTAGTTCCGAACAAGACCAGCAAATGCTCACTATCTTTTTGCAAGAAACTCAACTGACTGGCTAGAAGCATGCGGTGCAACAGTGAAAGACTCAACAGTTGAAAAAGTGAAGAACTCTTACCACATTCAAAAAATTTGCACACATGGCTGATGAATGCACAGATGCAAATGGGCATCAAGTATAAAGTCATTGTGTACCTTATCTTGATGTCAGAGGTAGGCCAGTAGATGCATTTCTAGATGTTCAAGTTATAGAAAACACATCGGCTGCATCTGTGACAACCCACATCTTAGAGTTAAATGCTTGTCAACTGGACCCCAAACAGACGGTTGCTTGTGCATTTGATGGAGCTGCAAACTTCTCTGGAAGACGTGGTGGAGTACAAGCTTTGCTCAGAGAAAAGTGTAACCCTAATCTCTCCTATACACACTGCAGAGGCCATCAACTCCAACTAGCACTAGTACGAGCTGCAGAATCTTCAAAAGACATATAAAAAGCTATACATTTAATGTCTTCATTATATTCTTTTTTCAGCAAGAGTCCAAAAAGACTGAATATCTTGAAAATATAGAAGATGCACTGGGACTGAAGTTCAAATTAGTCCAACCTGGGAAAACCCGCTGGCTTTCTCATGAGCGATCCTTGGCTGTTGTCTTAAAATTATGCCAGCTGTTATTACTGGCTTTGGAAAATATCTACCAAGATGGGATGGATCTAAGTAGTGAGGCTGGTGGATTACTTTTGCTACTATGTTCAGAGAAGACTATTGCCATTCTCTCTCTCATAAATCTACTGTTGAAACCACTTGGGTCATTAAACAATGTCATCCGGACATCTGCTACAACAGTAGTAGATCTTTGTTCAGCAATAGAAGTTACATTTGGATCAATCAGAGAGCTATCCATTGAAAAAATACTGGAAGAAGCAAAGATTTCAGTCCAGAAGTTGACTAATGAAGGCATTTATATTGAATCCTTAAGTCCGTGGTCCCCAACATAGTGCCCGCGGGCGCCATGCGCCCACCAGGTGCTCGGGGCTGGCCTGGCCCCGGGCGCGCGGCGCTGGGCGGGGGGGCCGCCCCCAGGCATGCGGCTATGGGGGGGACCGCCCCCGGGGCGCAAGTGTCCCCGCCCCCTGGTGCCCGGCCGGTGAACGGCCACGCCCCCTGGCGCCCGACAACCTCGAAAGGTTGGGGACCACTGCCTTAAGTGAAGAGGACAAGTGTTTGTTAAGACAACTGAAAAAGTACACAGACTTGATTCTTAAAAATCTATAACAGCGACTTCTTGATTCTACTCAACCTCTACATAGCTTTTACAGATGCCTGTCCTATAAAACACTGACAGTTGAGTGGAGTGAGGTACTCCCAGCAATGGGGCTGCCATGTGCTCAGGACAGAATAGAGAATTTGAACACAGAGTGGAATATCATACAATGAATGAAGATTTGACTTCAACTTCTTTTTTATCTTTTTTATCATCACTAGTGGCTTGACCAGATCTTTGTGCTATGTTTCCTGGGATGAAAGAAGCAGGAATTCATCTCTTGCTACTCCCAGTCACAACAGCTACAGCTGAGCGTTCTTTTTCATCATTGAATAGAATTTTGTATTCTGAAAGAAGTTGCCTTCTGCCTGATCATGTGAATGAACTAATGAGCATATCAATTGAAGGAATGGAAGTACCGGACACACAAGAAGCAACCGAAGAGGAATGCATTGCATTCAAGAATTTCATTAACAGAGTTGTGCAAAATTGTAATAAGAAACCAAGAAGAATATAGACGTAGTGCTTCATAGAAGGCTTGAGTATCCAACTTTCATTTGTGTGATTTTAAAACATGAGTTAAATCTAATAAAATGGTCATGAAACATTTTTCAGTTTTTACTATGGTGCCATACAGCCCACCTTCACCCTTACAGTCTCACCCCTCATCGGCCCTGACACTCCCTCCCCTGTAAATTTGAACACCCTCCCCCCTAATTTTAATTCCTGGGGAGAACACTGCTCGATGAGAACTCTAGAAAGCTAGAAAATATGAACAGAACACACACTACAATTTAAAAAAACAGAAGGTAAATAAAAATCCCACATTTTTTTATGTCAGCCCGATGATTTCTGGTGCCCTGATTCATGATCTGAATACTTTGGGGACAGGCAATACTGTGATTCTCTCAACTGGCAAGACATCACAGCTGATGCAGTTTTGAGGCTTTTAAAGAACAATTTTTCTTCCCAACCAATATGTTCTGCAGATTATGCTGGGAATGATGTTTATTTACAACAAGGAGAGTTGCAAAAATATGGAAAAACGAGCAAAAAATCAACGTGAAGAACATAAACCTGCCAGATCTGACAGGAGAACCCCCAAGCTTTGGAGACCCATTGTGATGGTCAGATGCCTGCTTTAAAGCATGGCGACCCATCCCTAGCAGTCCACAGAGCCTTTTGCTGTACATCCTCCCCCTACCACACTACAGAGCATTGGGCAGTGGGTAGCCGAGGCAAGGGAAGGCACAGCCAGGCCTGCTGATGGCAGAGGGAGGGGGAGGAAAGGGGACAGCTGCCCTGGGGCCCAGAGATTCAGAGGAGGCTGGAGCTCTGGGACCCTTTGCATTGCCACCAGAGCACCACTGTGTGTGGCCCTGGGAGCTGTGGGGGGGATGAAACACTGCAGTCCTGGTGGTGCTAAGACAGGATTGGCAACCTATGGCTCGCAAGCCAAAGATGGTTCACAGCTCGAGCGCCTTCCTTCCTTGCTCCCCCCGCATCTGGGAATTCGCGCTAGTGCTCCAGCCTCACAGTCCCCCGCAAGATTGGAGCACCAGCGCCAGCTTCCTGTAAGGGCAGGAGCCAGGGAAAGTCCTGAGCCTCCCCACTGGATCCAGCTTGTGGGGAAGAAGCCAGAGCCAGAAATGGATCCACACTCTGCCACTGCCCTTCCCCTCCTCCCCCGGCTGGGGCAACAGCAGCATGCAGCTATGCTTCCTGGAGGCTTTCACCACTGCTCCCATTAGAGCAGCAGGGAAAGCCTCCAGTGTCTGGGAATGGCACACGGTGCAAAAACAAGTGCCCCCCCCAAGCCCCTCATGCCCAGCCCCTACGCCCCCAGCTTCCTCATGTACTCCTCCCCTGCCGAGACCCCACAACCCCAGCTTGGTCCTGCACCCTCCCCCACCCAGATATCTACCCCCACCCTGCTCCTGCCCCTCCTGACACCCTACTTCGAGGAGCTCCTGCATCTTACCTCCCACTCAGACCTCACACCCTCACCACCTTCTACATCCCACTTCCTGCCCAGATCCTGCACCCCCATCCCTATCCCACTCACTGACAGCCCGGTCCCACACACATAACACCACATTTTTGGCCCCACTCCTGAGCCTAGGGTGGCACACAAAATCCACTACCCCTGGACCCCAGAAGAGTAAATCTTTTCTGAGGTCTTGAACCTCAGTCCTCCCTCATCCCCCCCCCTCCACCCCACCATGGGGCTGGAGCACCAGGAGGGTGAGGTGTTTTAGTTGGGGGTCACATCAGTGAGGGGTTTGGAGGGTTTTTTTCTTTTTTGCTTCTCTATGTTGAAACCTTTTGTGTTGGACATAATATTTTATTTAAAAATGATGCCTGGCCAAGAAGCCCCCAACTGGGGCCCAGCCCCCATCTGGCTGCAGCATCATAACACTCCTGCTCCCCCCAGCCCTGAGCCCATCATACACCTGAACCGCCTGTCTTGAGCCCCTCATACCCACACATCCCCAGTCTCCTGCACCCCCACATCTCCAGTCCCCTGCCATAACACTCTTGCACCCCCCACACTACAACCTTGTGCCTTGAGCCCATCATACATCCCAATCCAGTCTCCTGCACCTCCACATCCCCACCCCCCTGCCATAAGAGTGACAGAAGACAGCCTGAATGCACGCATGAAGCTGGATTTGACCAGTTATGATGTAAATTTCAAAGAAATGTGTGAATAGATGCAGCAGCAGAAGTCCCATTAAATAAAATCTGTGAGTACAATGTTTCACTTGTGCTATTATTAATTATGTCAATTATCAATAATATTAAGTTGTATATTTTCAGTCATGCAAATCGACATTCTGATACGGCTGTTTGTTGACCACTTCTGAATTTCAATGTAGTTTGGCTCTTTGGTGCTAAGGGCTGACTGCCCTTAGCCCTACCCCTTCCACTCTCAGGCACACCCGTCTGGAGCCACATTGCCAGGCCCCTCTCTCAGGGTATGTCTACACTACAGCACTAATTCGAACTAACTTAATTCAAATTAGTTAATTCGAACTAAGCTAATTCGAACTAGTGCATCTAGACCTAAAAACTAGTTCGAATTAGCATTTTGCTAATTCGAACTAGCATGTCCACATTGAGTGGACCCTGAACCAAAGTTAAGGCTGGCCGGAAGCAGTGCCGGCAGGGCATCAGATTAGGACTTAGAGCGTGGAGCTGCTGTCTCAGGCTAGCCGAGGGCTGTGCTTAAAGGGACCCAACCCCCACCCTAGCAGTCCTCGCTTGGAGTGCCCTGAGTGCCCACACTCGGCACATCACAGCACTCAGCTATCAGCCCAGCTGCACTTGCCGCAGGCTGCCATCCGGGCGGGGAGTCAATCGGGGGGCTGCAGGAGAGCTTCCACCCCGAGGAGCCCGCAGAGCCACCCCAGTCCTCCCCACTGGGGGCTCGTTCCCCATTCCTCCCTCACCTCCTTCCACTTACCCCTCCCTAGCCCCCCTTCCTGATGTACAAAATAAAGGACACGTGTGTTCAAAAATATAAACTCTCTTTATTGAACAAAACTCGGGGAGACTGGGAAAAGGAGGTGGGAGAGGGGAAGCGAGAGGGTGGGAGAGGGGAGGGCAACTAAAATGATCAGGGGTTTGGAATAGGTCCCATATGAAGAGAGGCTAAAGAGACTGGGACTTTTCAGCTTAGAAAAGAGGAGACTGAGGGGGGATATGATAGAGGTCTATAAAAGCATGAGTGGTGTGGAGAGGGTGCATAAAGAAAAGTTCTTCATTAGTTCCCATAATAGAAGGACTAGAAGACACCAAATGAAATGAATGGGTAGCAGGCTTCAAACTAGTAACAGAAAGTTCTTCTTCACAAAGCAAATAGTCAACCTGTGGAACTCCTTGCTGCAGGAGGCTGTGAAGGCTAGAACTAGAACAGAGTTTAAAGAGAAGTTAGATAAATTCATGGAGGTTGGGTCCATGGAGTGCTATTAGCCAGGGGGTAGAAATTGTGTCCCTGGCCTCTGTTTGTGGAAGGCTGGAGATGGATGGCACAAGACAAATGGCATGGTCATTGTCTTCGGTCCATCCCCTACAGGGTCCCTAGTGTTGGCTGCTGTCAGCAGATAGGCTACTGGGCTAGATGGACCTTTGGTCTGACCCAATACGGCCATTCTAAGCTCAGAGCTCAGGGTCGGGGATCTCACTGGACCACCCTGATTTTCATGCAAACCTGCTCCTGGGTGGCCAGGCTGGCAGCTATCCTGCCCTAGATGGCCACTTTTCTGTGCCTAGTGCGGAGGTCGTTGATGAGGTCCATGATCTCCGCACTAGACCAGGTGGGCGCCCGCCTCTTGCGGACCTGGGCAGGCTCTCGGGAGCCGCCAGCCTGGTCCCGGGAAGAGGCGGAGGACTGGGTGGCAGCGGGTCTGCTGGCTGGGTGCTGGCAGGCTTGCACCTGGCACGGGCACCGTAGCCAGACCGTGCCCCTTTAAGGGCTCCGGGGTCAGGAGGGGGGCAGACGAGTTTCCCTGGTGGTGCCCAGAGTGGCCACCAGGGAAAGCTGGGGAGGGCTAGCCTCCCACTAGTTCGAATTAAGTGGCTACACAGCCCTTAATTCGAACTACTTAATTCGAACTAGGCGTTAGTCCTCGTGGAATGAGGTTTACCTAGTTCGAATTAAGCGCTCCGCTCGTTCGAATTAAGTTCGAACTAGCGGTTTGCCTGTGTAGCGCCTATGAAAGTTCATTCGAACTAATGTCTGTTAGTTCGAATTAACTTTGTAGTGTAGACATACCCACACACCTTGCCTTGGGGCCTGTGGTGATTGTTGGCCCTGCTGAGCACTGCTCCCCCAAGCCTTTGTCCTCCCTTGTCATAGCCGCCCAGTTCAGAGGTCAGGGGCCGCGGGGCTTGCCGAGAGGAAGGGTGGGGGCAGGAAGCAGAGCTGGCGGGGGTACAGCAGTGCTGGACGGGAGATCAGGAAGAGGAACCGGCTGGCGGGAAGCAGAGCTGAGGGGCAGTGCAGGGGGGGCTGGCTGGGGAAGATCAGGAGGGGAAGTGGGGGAGAACCAGCCGGCCGGGAAGGGAGGGGGGGTGAGCAAATCGGCCGGTGGGGAGCGGGACTGAGCCAGGCACTTGCAGATCCCAGGGCATTGCCTGTCCTGCGCTCCCGATGACACACGAGCTTCCCCTCCTCCTCTTTACACTCAACCAATTGAGGGCTCCCAGCAGCAATCACAGCCCCGCCTCCCAGCTGGGACTTCCAGCTGCTCCCCCCGCCCACACCAGGCTTCTGTCCAGTGCACAGCCAGAAAAATCACAAAATACCGGACATTGCACGTGTCCGGTATTGTCTGATTTTTTTTACTGGACAGAGCGCAAATACCGGACTGTCCAGTACAATACTGGACCCCTGGCAACCCTAGCCCCATCTGAATCAGGGCACCTGACAAATATGGTCCAGCATGGCAGCTGATGAGCTGAGGTGGCTGTGACCATATGGCGTGTTACACACTCAGGCTAGTTCACACTACAGAAGTGGCAGGTGGGGACTGAAGACACTATGAAAAGTCTCATGGGCATCCTCTCCCCTGGATGGGCTGCGTGGAGCTGCTGACATTGTACAAGGATACGGCTGGGGCTACAGAGACCAAAGGCAGAGAACTCCAGGCAGCAGGTCCCAGCAGCCTCTGGTTTCTGGGTTGTGTACATAACAGTGATACTGTTGGACACTCAGAGGTGTAGTGAAGGGAGAGCGGGCGGGGGGGGGGGGTAATTGACCCCAGGCATCATGCTAGGGGGGGCGCCAGGCCGGGGTGAGAGCGAGCACATGCTGCGCAGGCTCACCTGACGCTCATAGGTGGTGAGTTATATGGGTTCGTGGTGCCTGTACTCCAGCAATATTCAGAGCCAGGGGCCCTGCTCCAGCAATATTTGGAGCTGGGTCTCTCCCCCGGCCCTGCCTGGAGCAGGCCCTGGCCCGCACCTGCTGGCCCCCCCGCACGTCCCCGCCGTGCACAGCATTCAGTTGGCTCCCCCTTGCCGGCTCACTCTGCCGGCTGCTGCTGCCGCCATGCGAGGCGTTCCCAGGTGACCAGGGAGACACCCGGGCGTGATGTGATGTCACGGCCTGGGACTTTAAAACTGCTCGGCACCGCGTTGTGCTGTGCAGCCTAGCTCCCAGTTCGGAGTCTGGGGCCCAAACGCAGACTCCGGCCCCGCAAAGTGGAAGGCAGAAGGTATGGCAGGGCAGGGCAGGGCAGGGCAGAGAAGAGGGAAAACTAGAGGGAAGGGGTGGGAGAGGAAGGGGATGTGCAGAGAGGAAGGGGGAGAGGGTAGGAGAGAAAGAAGTTTGTGTGGCAGGGGAGGGGTTGGGAGAGGAAAGGGCTTGTGCGGAGGGGGAAGTGGTGGGAGAGGAAGGCACCAAGGGACAGCCTGGAGGAGAGACAAATGCCAGGGGGCCAAGTGCAGACAATGAGGAAAAGGGCAGGAGAGGAGGTGTCAGTGGTAGGGGGTACAGGGTAATGCTGGGAGAGGAGAGGGTAAGGCATTGGGGTTCAGAGGGGGGAGGGGGAGGTGTTGGGAGAAGGCTTGAAAGAAGGGGTGGGCATGAGAAAGGTGGGAATGGAGCAAGTCATGTGTGAGGGCACAGGGGCGTGAGGGGAATTGGGGCAGAGAGTGGTGAGAGGGTGGGCATCAGAGAAAAAGAGGGCAAAGGGGGCAGGGGCAGTGAGGGAAGGGGGAGGCACCAAGAGGGTGCAGGGCTAAGGGAAGGTGCAGGTGCCAGGGGATTCTGGGGGTGAAGCAGAAGGGCAGACACCTGCAGGGAAGGGACCAGCACCAGAGGAGAGAGGCAGGGCAGGTGTGTAGAGGGAGGTGTTAGAAGAGGGGATGAGGAGGGGTAGCTCACATGATCAGAGTGGGGCTACTGGAGGAGTGGGCACAGGGGGCAGAGAAGGGCTGATGGAGGGGGGCAGGTCGCAGGAGGGCTGAGGGCAGTGAGAAGGGCAGGAGTCAGGACAGCAGAGGAGGGTGAGGGGTTGGGGGGCAGCAGACACCAGGGGAGCTGATGGAGCAAGGGGAGGAGACAGGGCAGCAGAGGGGAAAGGTAGAGGTTTATAAAATATTTATTAATAACTTGGGTGCCACAGTGGTACATCCAAACAAGCCCCATGAACTCAGTACTGGTGCACAACACAAAATTCATTCTGCTCGTGGGAAGATGCGGTACAAGTTCCCCTCAGCTGTGCACCAGGTTTGGGGCCATGCCACATGGCGGAGGGGGGGGGGACGACAAAATTTTTCCTTTGCCCGCGGGCGCATAACACCCTTGCTATGCCTCTGTTGACACCAACTCTCATTGCTTTCGTACACAGAGCACAGGGTGTCTGTGACAACCCCCCACAATGAGCTTCGGCCAGCGCTCCACTAGGTCCCCAGGAGAGAAGGACCAGAGCTGGAATGGAGGAGGAGCATGGTCAGCGCAGCTCTGGAATCGCACACCAGTGGACTACCAGACATTTCTGTGGCTATAGAAAAATTCCTGTGACAATGAAGAAGGCCCTTAAACCGTCAGCACCTCACAGACCTATGCTGGGGTTTCTGTTACAATCCATTTGGTCTGACCCAGTATGGCCGTTCTTATAAGAGGCCAAAAGGTTTGAAGACACCTTCTGGAGGCTGGCTGCCTAACCAAGTGAACTGAGTGGGAGGCCCTCACCAGACGATGCAGCCTTCTGCCATGTAACCTCTGCTTCCTAGGGTTGCCAAGTGTCCAGTATTTTCGCCTCCTGTCTGGTAAAAAAAATTCAGAAAATACCAGATACCTAAAATGTCCAGTATTTTCTGATTTTTTTTCCCTTGCCAGGAGGTGAAAATACTGGACACCTGGCAACCCTATGACACACTCAGCAACCAGGCCCAGCCCACTCCCCTGCCAGCCGCTTCCCGGATGCTCCCCACTTACCTGGTTCTGCAGGGGCTTGTCTTGTGGCTGGGAAGAAAAACAAAATGGCCACCAGCAAAAAAAAGCCTCTTCTTAAAGGGGACATGCTATTGGTTTTTTTTGTTTTTTTGTTTTGTTTTGTTTTTGCTTAACTGCTGTCAGGGTCAATTTTTTTTCTTTTCTTTTTGCTCAACAACTTTGGTCTTCCCCCTCCCCCTTTTTTTTCTCAAAAGAATTTTTCTCCCAATGTTTTTTTTGGGGGTGGGGGTGTTCCGTATTTTTGGTTAAACCATCTGGCAACCCTACTCCTCCCACAGCACAACACAGCTTTAGGCTTTCTTTCTCTGGGCCCAGTTCAACCCTATGCCAGAGCTGGACAAGCAAATGTGGCTTCATGCCTTAATGTAGGTTGACAGCTTTAATCTGTACCTTGCTGCCTATCACCCCAGGCACCATTACAGCAGCCAGTGCTCCTGTCATGCCCTCCGTATGCATCTGATGTACTCCTGTGATGAATTAGCCACTACATTAATTGAGCCTTCACCTCCCTCTCCCTCGGAGGACCAGCAAATGGGTTTGTTTTTTTTAAACTTGTGGACCAGCAAACAGCAGGGCTGGCCTCCTAGTTTCTATCCAGAGTTAACTCCCCTGACTTTTAATTTATCCTGTCAAACTACCTCAACCACACAGATGATCCTTCAGGCTGAAGTTGGGGAATATTAACAGAAAGGTGCAGGAATATTTTCATGCTCCTCTAGAACCAAAAAAGAGTTTTATTTCCAGGGCTGAAAAGCCAGCATCTTTCAGCAGAACTAAATGCCTCATTCATATAGCACCATAGGCACAAATAATTATATTCAGTCATCACCTATCAGGGCATCAGGTTTGTAAAAATTTTGGTCATGCCCAGAATATCCAGAGCCCCGCCCACTCTAACTCCCCACACCCCAACACACCTGCCTAAGGCTCTGAGAGGAAGATTGGGTACAGGAGGGTTGAAGGGTGGAGCTCTGGTGGGGCTTGAGTGTAGGTGGGGGTCTGGGGTACATATGTCACCTATCTAGATACCTAGGAGATCAAATTCCTTTATCATGGTGTGTGAGAATATATATACACCCATGACATTATAGTGACTGTGACAATGAGTTTTGATATTCTCCTAGGGCTTAGAAAATGCAAGTCCAAACAATGTTACTCTGTAGCACAGATTGCTCAGAGCATCTGCTCATGGAGAAAAGTGTCTTTGACCTCCATGAAGTTTACCAGCAGGCTGCAAACTTTGGTAGAAACCTGGAAGGAATGACTGTGAATATCTGGAACTTGCAGTTTCAGCTGCAGGCCAGAAACAGCTGCAGTGTTTCTATGCAGGCTATGGAATACCAACAAGGAGATATTGGCCTTGATCCAGCACAGAGTCCTGGAAGTTTTCTGGGTCCTAGCTATGAAAATGCAGCACATTAAAGAGGCATTAAGCACATAATGGGGTGTCAAAGCACAAGGTATGTGCTGGCTGGCTGCTGTTTCTGCCAAAGCACAAGATACTGACTGGTTGGCTGCTGTTTTGTCTTCTAGGGCCCAGTCCTGCAGATCCTTGCTCATGAAGTAAGTTCCCTTGAAATAGTTGCCTGAGAAGGTTTTGCAGGATCAGTTCCTTAGTGGTTTGTTTTGAAAATACATCTAATACTTACTTTGCCAAGTATCAAGACCCTCCAGCATTACTGATTTGAACATTTAATTAACATTCAGTTATTATTAGGTTTCATTTCACTTAAGAGAACTTGTGAAAAAAGGAGCAGAGAATTGGCAGAAAAACCTGAAATCCAATGAAAAAACAGACCAGTGAACAACCAGAGTGCAAAACAAATCAAAAGACTGAAAGAAGGAGCAGAGAGAACAATTCAATGGAAAAGCTGCTCCAACCAGGGTCAGATTTTCTGAAGGACTCAGCTCTCATTGAGAAACCTAAACAAAGGCTAGATTTTCATGCTGAACTCTTTTGGATGTCTGGCCCTGGATATACTAGGAACAGGCCCTCACATGCTTTTACCCCTAGCATGCAATGAAGGCTTCCCTTTAGCACTCTGGGAACTACAGAGCCACTTCCTATTAGGTAACTAAGTGTGGATTTAGGAGGTAGTTTTAAGCACTCAAGTTTGACCCTCTTGGCCTTAATTTCTTCAGAGCTTATTGGTTCTTGCTATTTATTTCACACCTGAAATAATTATCATCTTTGTGATTTCATGAACATTTCCTCAGAAGCTAATTGTAACAACAGCTTTAGTTGAGGAAACTCACAGGAAAAGTTCAGCTTTCAAGATTACACTATACTGATAAATGAAAGAAGAGAAAACTCTAATACATGCTCTATATGAACACCCTATCCAAATCAATTTGCAAAGCTGCTGCCCTTCCTAGGACCCCCTTTTCTATGCTATGGTAAACTGCTTAATGGCACTGACTTGGCAGGTGGCCTGTTAGCAATTCATTAACATCACTTTTACTCCTAAATTCTTAGAAAATTTTGTGTCTCCAGTTTGGACACCTAGCTAAGAATGTATTCAAACTCATGTTCCTCTTGCAATCACCTTTGCACCCCCTTGTGATGGCACTCCAAAAGCCATGCTAGCACACCCTCCTGGGCATCTTGGGGATCAGCTCTGCAGGTCAGCGTCCCCACTCCCAGTGGTGTCTTGCCAATCATTGCTTCTGCTTCTGGATCCACATTACTCCAAGGACTGCAGCATCCTCGTCATGACACAGCCCTCCGGCCTCACCACACACTTCTATCGCACCTTCAAGCTGCCAGAAGAGTAGTCCAAATATCCAGCCACTTGCTCACTGCTGAGTTGGGGAGGGAGGAGGGTCCCAGGAACCATGGAGATGGTAGCCACATTCTTCTTCCCCTCTAGCCTTTCACTATATTTCCCTAAGCCACTTCCCCATGGCTCCAGCACCTTCCTCACCCTTACCTCAGGGCCTCAGCTTGCCAGTTTTAACAGCCACCCAGGAGCTTTCTCTTACTCTCCTGTTCCTACCCAGTACTTCTCTGTCCAGGGTGCTAGCTTTCTTCTGCCTGCAAGGCAGTCAGTGTTCCCTCCTTGAACTCCAGGGAGCAACTGACCCAGGGAGCAGGGTCTTTTCTTCTTATATGACCCTTTCCCATTGGCTGCTTTTCACACAGCTTCTTTAGAATTCTATTAACCCCTTATAGGCCAGTGTGGGACAGATGCACATCACATCCCTCTTTCTCCCTCCACTGTAGTCTATGCCTCTTGTCTCTTAAATGTACTTAGGCCCTGATCTTGAAAACATGTGCATATGTATTTTACTTTAAGGACTTCAGCGGGACTGTACACACGTTTAAATTAGACATAGGCATAAAATTTACCAGGATTAGGATCTTTGATTGTAAGCTTCTTGGCACAGAGACTGTACTTTATTAAATGTTTGTACAGCATCCAACACTATAAGGCTCTAATACTGACTGGATTCTCTGGGCATTCCTTTGCAAAAAAATAAAAATAAAAATCCAGTAATGTGAAGGGTTGTTTCTCTATATTTCAGTTCTCTATAAGGCATCTTTAAGTAACCACATGTCTAGCACTCTCCTTCCAGTCCTCCTGCCATTCAGTTCTCAGACATGCACTTGAGATAACTGCTTGATGGTATTTCAAAACTCTAGAAAAGCAGTTTTTAAATACAAAATGTGTACACCAGTGGTCACCAACCAGCAGTTCAAGATCTACTGGTAGATCTTGGAGTCTCTAACAGGGGATCCTGACTGGTTTGGCTAAGAGAGTATCAAGTACCAGCACTTCAGCTGTCACTCCTCCGCCCCTTCCCACTGCCATGCTGCTTCTGCCCTCTGCCTTGGAGCTGCCCCCGGGAGCCTCCTGCTTGCTGTGCAGGGTGAGGAGGCAGAAAAGAGGGGCCACTAATGTCAGGGTATCCCCCTCCTCTCATACCTCTACCCCATCTCCACAGAGTGAGCAGGGAAGAGTCTTGGAGAAGGGGCAGAGTGGAGCCAGGCCTCTAAGAAGAGGTGGGGAAGGAGGTGGGACAAGGGTATTTGGATCTGAGATAAATCCTGGATTGACTTAAATTCAAATAGTGATCTTATGCTTAAAAAGGCCGTAGACCACTGGTGTACATGCTCCACCCATATTTTCTGAATATTCCACATACACGCTGAAGAAATGGAATGAGCTTTAATAGCCTGGGATTCTGTCACTAGCTGGTATTTGAGTGAGACCTAGACATTTACAAAAATGTGTTTTAGAAAAGTGTGATTGAACGGTTAAGCAGCAGCAACAGAAGCAGTGCTGGAGAACTGCAGGGAGAACTGAGTGAGAAAAGAAAACCAAAATATATAGAAGGCTACACTGCAATGCCTGAACATTTTTCTTTTCCCCGTTTTTAATCATGAGCAACACAGTTGTTGTGAAACATCTGGTATCTATATGTAACTTTAATAAATTCAAGACATTGTCTTTAATCTGGAAGATTTGGAAGATATTACAGAGATAGGTTTCTCTTTGTGTGTACATGTGAGAGTCAACATCTTTTTCTAGCTATTTTAGGTATTTATATTGTTCTCCTTATCACAGTGCTTGAGCACTGAACAATCATTAATGTATTTCTCTTCACAGTACCCCTGCTATTATCCTTCTTTTGCACATGGGGGGAGACATTGAGAGGCTAAAAGAGTCATCCAACATCACATAGTGATTCTGTAACAGAGCAAAGAACTGAAACCACTTCTCCAACCCCTCAGACAGCACCCTAGTAACTAGATCATCTTTCCTCTGCTGACATTGATCAGCATAATGTCCCTGAAGTCAATGAATTGATTCAGGCTCTGGGTCTTGGAGCCTGTAGAAATATTTACTTTTAGAATTGCAAAGAAGCTCAGGTACCACTCTGATGAGAGCAATAACAATGGACAAAGAGACATCTCTTGTGCCTCAGGCTTGGATTATTCAAATTAAGGGCTTTTATAGTTTGATCCCATTGTTCATTTGGTTTGCACACTGATTCTTCTGCATTCTCACACACAGCCCCTGAAATGACAAGCAGCCATTCCAAAGCACAGCTTGCTCCCCGAATGAATCCATTTTTGTTTTAACCTTCCTGCTGGGGAAACGGAAATGTCAAGTTCAGCTAGTTGTGAGCAGATGTGCGCAGGGATGGGAAGACTTTGTAACTATGTCATTTGAAATCTCTTGTGATCCTCAGAGGAAAATACTGCTAACCCCAGAACAATACTTGTGGGAAATCCAGGATATGAATCACAGACAACGAATGAAAAAAGGAGGAACACATTCCCCAGAGACAAAAACTGATACAAATCCCAGTTATAAATCAAATATGTGGGGTTCTATGAATCAGGTAAAATATTCAAAACGTACAGCATGACTTCTCAAAACAATGCCTAAGCCCCCCCTCGCTCCCTCGCAAAGGATGTGTATAAACAAATCACAAAGCCACAAAGGCACCAATTTCTCCCCATGCTTCAGCTGCACAGCAAGAAGCTAGAAGGCCAGTTCCTTCAGATTCCAAGGCAACTCTTCCTGGCATACAAGGCATGGTGAGGGTGCTCCTCCTCTGTCGAACTCAAAGCACTGAACGTAGAGCAGCCCTCACTATCTATGCCTGAACCCCAGCACAGAATGGAAATATCAACCCAAGAGCCGTGGGAAAAAGAGGCGTGCCCTCCCCAATCCTGAGATAAAAGCAGTAACCAAACTCCTCCTTGTTGAGAACAGGCCCAATGATGTGTGAACTGGGGTACAGCACTTCTGGTAGCATCAGCCCCATCACAGACCTCCAAGACAAGTGCTGCAGATGTGCGAAGTGTTGGAGAGCCTGGAGCGTCTCCACCCCTTGGTGGGCTTAGCAGGAGAGGCTGGAGCCATCAAGCAAAAGGAGCCTTCATCCTTAGCTGGGCAGAGTAAGAGCCCTGAGCTGACATGCAGGGAAACGCACGGCATGGCACCAGTACACTATACAGACTCCTGTGACCCTTCAATGCACACTTCACCTTTGCACCTTGTGTTTTGACCAGGCTGAGCAACCCTGGGCTGTCTCCTCCAAAGGGGAGACAAAATCCAGCCCTGGTGCAACTGCAGTGGAGTTAGGGATGCTATACACATCAGAGATTCATTTGGCTCTTTCGGAAGCCATATCGCTCCTAGATCACTGGGCTGCATATTCCTGCCATTGCTGATCTCCATGGAGGATGGCTTGTGTCCCTCCCAGTGTCTGGATCTCCAGCTCTCTGGCAGACTAGAGCAGTGGCCTCAAGGATGCTCCCTATACTGTAAAGGAGACTGTACTCAAAACCATTTTGAAAAGCCACATTTTGAACAAGGCTTCAGTTAGCTCCGGGCTGGATGAGAGAACAAAGCCATTCTGTTTTAAAAAACCATTAGCAGGACTCTTGGTGCATCATGAAAATGATCAAAGATTTCTGGCTATTTCTGTTCCCCACAAAAATACCGCTGGTCTGCTCCATGTATCCTGCTTCATTTACTACTACAGCTGAGGACGTGAGCTGAGCTGAGATCTGCCCCTGCCCCTACTACCTGCTCAGTTCCGGGTTTTGCACCTTTCTCCACTAGATGCAGGGTCTCTCTAGCACCAGCCTCCGGCTCCTCCCCAGCCCAGCTGAGCCTCACGCCAGCTCCTGGGCTCCCATACCCCTTCAGTTCCAGGACTCTTTGATCCTGGAACATGGTCATGCCAGATCACGGATGTTGCTGGACCAGAGAATCCTGGATTTTAGTATTGTATATAACTGTGTCTAGACTAGGGGTTGTGCTGGTGTTTTGGAAATGAAATGACACCCCTGACTGACATAATTAAGCCTGTACTAAATCTGTGTGTAGACTAGACCTTGGCTGGTCAGCGAGTAGTTCTCTTCCCCTCTCAGAAACTTTTACTTTTCAAATGAAAAAAGCATACTGGCATAAAACCATGCCATCTTGTGACATGGCAAAATCCTCAGTGTAGATGTAGATGCAACTGTGCTGATCAGAAGAGTGTTTCTGTTGACATAGCTAACATCTCACAGGCAGGTGGTGTTCTAGTACTACCAGAAAATCTGTCAGCTTTGGTGTATACCTACCTTGGCATAGCCAACATAGACTCGATTAGCACAGACATAGCCTTGGAGAAAAGAAGTTGCTTTCTGCAAAAATTCTTGTTTTGTCAAAACCCCAATTTTCCATTAAAAAAACATTTTTGACCAGCACCAGTCAATATCCAAACTTCCGTTGACTGCAACGGGAGAAGAAGGTGACTTTTTGAACAGCATCTAAAGAAGGGTTTCTCAGCTTTTTTGATATCAAAGACCAGCTTGATGCCTTCCTAAACTGTGATAGGAAGATCTTAGGATTTGCACCAGCCTACAGACTGGTCATTGAGAAACACTGTTCTCAGGCCTGCCAATAGGCAGGGTGGAGGGAGGGTTGGGGGGAAGGGTGCAATTGCCTCAGGGCCCGGAAAGTCAAGGAGACCCAGAGTCCCTGGCCACTAAAACTGCTATTTTGGCAGCAGCAACTGTTGAAGCTCTGGGCCCCTTTGAATTGCCACCAGAGTGTCACTTTATGTGCCGCTGGCAGGGGACATGCGCCATGGTCTGGGGAGTGCTAAGGGCTGACTGCCCTCAGCCCTGTGGCATCTGAGGGCATGGAACAACCCACCCACACTTTGCCCCAGGGCTTGCTGTGGCTGCCGGCCCCACCCTAATTCACTATTTCCCCCCCTTCCCGTATTTATTTTGTAACTGGACTTTCAATACTCCAGTCATCTGAAGTGGGCTGTACCCATGAAAGCTCATGATACCATCTACAGGTTTTGTTAGTCTTTAAGGTGCTACTAGACAATTCATTGGGTTTTTTTTTAGTTTTTCCAGTTACAGACTAACTCAGCTACCCCCTGAAGCTTCTATAGCACATGCTTGCCTCAACAGTTTTTAGCAAACCAGTATTTCTTTAGGTTTAAGAAAAAATTGCTCCTGCAAGATGGTTCTCAGGTTTTTTTTTACAAACTACTTGGCTGTGAATTCTGTGGTTAATATTCCAACAGTGGAATCCTGTGACATCATAAATCATGAAGACAAAACTAGAGTTTTTAAAGCAATGCACAATAAAATCTAGTAAGAGTGTGAAATTTAAGAAAGGATGGCTTCAGATCAGGAGCTTTGGATGGATAAGGTTGTTCTGAAAATATACAGAGCCCAACAAGAGCTTCTAGAGTTAACTATTACTGAACCCATACCTGAAAGCAAGTATACTTTTACTATTTCTAAATACCAGTACAAAAACTAGTCAGTCATTCTGTATGAAAAGGTGGAGACAGTGCTTGTCAAACTCAGAAAAAGACCAAAGTGTTGCTAGAAAGCAGCATGGGTTCTGCATACCCTTTGATATGCCTGACTAACTTCTATTCATATTAAAACAATCCCAATAAAATCAGAGGGAATTTTCAAACTGACAAGATTGAGTTGAGAAGGATAGAACAGATCTTTTCATTTTGAAACAAATGTGCCCTGCACTTTGAGTAGTCACTGACACCTCTAAAAAGGAGATATAAAATGCCACAGGCCCATACACAGGGTGTGTGTGTGAAAGGTGTGAACCCCTCTCCCCCCATGGTCCCTTAAGTAAGCATGCTCTGGCAGGCTGGGGGAAGGCAGAAGTGGCGTGCTGCCTGAGACCTCTCCCTTCCCCCTCCCCAAGCTTTGGCCGTCTGGGGGAAGGCTGGGGCTCATTCCCTCCCTGCAGGAGCGAGGCCCAGCCTCCCCCTCCCCCCTGCCTTGCTCCTGGGGAGGCGGGGGAAATGAGCCCCATCCTTACCCTGGCAGGCCAGAGCACGTTTACTTTGGGGACACGGGGAGGAGGTGCGTTCGCACCCTTGCGGTTCACAAAAAAGCACCCCCCACAGAAATTCCTGCTTTCGGGCCTGAGGCAGAATTCTGATCTGTCAGTCAGAGCAGCACATGAAATGAGAAACCCTGGATAAGTCTGCCTCCTTTCCACTCATGATAGGTTAAGACCTGGCTCAAGGAAAGTCAACCCAGAGTTCATGATAAGAGTGGAGGTCTTCGAGGAGCATGATAACAGAGACCTACAGTGGACACAAATGGAAAGGGGTGCAGGGAAAAGTTATGTTCAGTTTCATACTTTTTTTATAGGATGGGGTTGGAGGTTGCTTAATCTTAGCTGGCTCTCCTTCCCCATGCCCTAGCGCTGCCAATGTGAAAAACATGGTGTGCAGGGCTTTTCTTCACTATACAGGGGATCAACGCTGCAGCGATCAATCCACCAGTGATCAATTTATTGCGTCTGCTAAGACGTGATAAATCAATCTTCTGCACACTCTCCCATTGACTCCGGTACTCCAGTAGGATGAGAAGAGTAGCCAGATCCAACAGGAGACCAGCCTCCGCCAACCATACAGAAGACCCCGCGGTAAGTATACTATTTGCATAGCTGAAGTTGCATAGGTTAGATTGATAGAGGGGATGGTATAGACAAGGCCTTTCACAGTCCTCTCTTGATGGCCTCTGCTTTCACCATTCTGACCTGAAACCTGGAGTTCTCTGAACCTGATCCCAAAACAGAACTAGAAGGATGCTCTTGGCACTGGCTGTCCTGCTTCCACATTTCAGCCAAGCCTACCCACCTCATTGTCATCAGTAGAGACACCAGTGTGACTACCACTCTCACTGGGTGCCAGACTCAGAATTTAAGTAGGCCCAACCTATAGGAACCAAATTGCCTGGTAAAGCGAAACTTTTCCACATCATTCCATCCTCCTAGCATTGTAGAAATACAGCCAGGGCCTTGCATAATAGCCAGGGAATAACTTAAGGGCTGTGTCTACATTGGCCCCTATTCCGTAATAGGGATGCAAATGTAGCACTTTGGAATAGGCAAATCCGCGGGGGATTTAAATATCTCCCACGGCATTTGCATTAACATGGCTGCCGCTTTTTTCCGGCTTGTAGATGAGGCGGAGAAAAGCGCCAGTCTGGACGCGATCCTCTGGAAAATAAGCTCTTTTCCGGAGGATCTCTTATTCCTACTTTCAAGTAGGGCTTATTCAGCCCTTTCAAGTAGGAATAAGAGATCCTCCGGAAAAGAGCTTATTTTCCGGAGGATCGAGTCCAGACTGGCGCTTTTCTCCGCCTCATCTACAAGCCGGAAAAAAGCGGCAGCCATGTTAATGCAAATGCCGCGGGGGATATTTAAATCCCCCGCGGATTTGCCTATTCCCAAGTGCTACATTTGCATCCCTATTACGGAATAGGGGCCAATGTAGACACAGCCAAGGACAACTAATTTCCAAGCCATACAACACATTACTTGCACGGAGTGTGGACAGTGGCAAATGTCCACCATCCCCCACTTTAAAAAATGGACTGGCTTTCTCTATTGTGTCTCTCCTCCCCCATCCCTGAGTTCGTTCCACATTGTTTTATACTTACTCCATGACCTCTGTGATTTGTGCCCTCTGCATACCTTTGATGTGTCCAAGCACAGTGTGAAGGGACTGGTGAGATATTGAAGTTGCTTGTGAGTTTTAGGCTTACAGGATTAATTGTTCTCCTAGGACAGGGGCGAGGAACCTTTTTTGGGCTGAGGGCCACAGATCCACAGAAGAATCAGTTGGGAGCCGCACATAGGTGAGAAACAAAAGAGAAAAACCAAACCTTCACTGACATGGCCCCTGACGTTGAAGCAGAAAGACATTCGCCAAAGTCCCCTCACACACCAGACTGAGGAGACCCAGGCTAGTAGATTTTCTGTGCTCCAGCCCCATGGTGGGATGGTGGAGGGGAGATTCGAGTGCCAGTGCAGGCTCCCCAATGCTGGGGAGAGCCCTGAGCCTCTGCTGGATCCAGGCAAGCTGGAGGCTGCATTTGGCCACAGCTATGTTTGTGTTCCTCCTGGTGGTGCACATTGCACATGCCTCTGTGCACATAAGAAAATTTATTCTACACACAGATAAAAAAATCCACACATGAATGGAAGAGATTAGAGGGAGCATTAATCATGTTCTGCAAAGTGGAGGGAGAAGGGAAAGAAGGCAGAGTGCACAGAGTGAAACATATAGACCTATGAAAATTCAGGAGAGGAACAAGGTTGCGAGGCCGCTGTCCCCCTCTCTGCATAGCAAATGATGCCCTTGCATAAGACCAGAAACATACTGACACATGCTTTCTGTTAAAATACAGCATGTAGATCAAGGAGTACATATTGCATGCAGATGGGATAGCTTCATCACAAAAAAGATGTATTGGTAATGGAAAAAGTTCAGAAAAAGGCAACAAAAATAATTAGGAATTGGGAATGGCTGCCATATGAGAAGACATTAAAAAGACTGGAACTTTTCAGCTTAGAAAAGAGGAGACTAAGGGGAGATATGATGATAGAGGTTTATAAAATTGTGACTGGGATGGAGAAAGTGAATAAGGAAAAGTTATTTACTTGTTCCCAGAACACAAGAGCTAGGAGTTACCAAATGAAATTAATAGGTAGCAGGTTTAAAACAAAAAAAGGAAGTATTTCTTCACACAGTACACAATCAAACTGTGGAACTTCTTGCCAGAGGATGTTGTGAAGACCAGGACTTTAACAGGGTTAAAAAAAGAATTAGATAAATTCATGGAGGATAGGTTCATCAATGGCTATTAGCCAGGATGGGTAGGAATGGTGTCCCTAGCTTCTGTTTGTCAGAAGTTGGGAATGGGTGACAGGGGAGGAATCACTTGATGTTTACCTGTCCTGTTCATTCCTTCTGAGGCACCTGACATTAACCACTGTTGGAGGACAGAATAGTGGGCTGGATGGACCTTTGGTCTGAACCATTCTTATGAGTAATATATCTGAATGGCCATTCTAATGTTCTTATGAGTAATATATCTGAACGGCCCCTTCTGCATAAAAACTTTCAGAACAGAATCTCAACATGAGAAGAAGCTTTTCCCTACATGTGACACTCAGGACAAATAAGGAGAGAAGTGCTTTGAGTCTGAGACGTGGTGGCAGCAGCACTGAAACCTAGAATTGTACCAAGAATGAATTATCCTTTCATCCTAGGAGACCTTCCCAGGCCATTTTAAAAATTCACAATTGGATCAGTTTTGAAAAGGCTGTGTGATGGGGCGGCCTTGCCCCACCCCCTCACCGAGGGAAACGCCGCGCTCTGGATGGATGCTGTCGATAAAGAGCGTCTAGAGTACATCCAGTGTAGATGAAAAGGACAGTGTAGATGCAATAACACTTTCTGTTGACAGAACTCTATTGACAAAAGGCGTTATTCCTCATAGAATGAGGTTTACAGCCGTTGACAAAACTGCTGAGTGGCAGTGTAGACGCAGGTATAGTTTTGTTGACAAAAGTCCACTTTTGTCAACAAAACCCTGTAGTCTAGACACACCCTTAGTGGAGAACTCGACGACCAAGGACCAAGCGTCTCGGGAAAGGGCATGAGGTATTGCCAAAGGGCTCGAACGCCCCTCAGGTAGCGTCCTACTTGGACACCGGCCGCAGGCCAGATCGTTCAGGCTAGGCCACTGCCCCTACCAAAGTAGGGCTAGAACAAATCCGGGGCAGGGTGCTCCCCACTACCATGGGGAGGGTTCACCGCCCCCACAAGTATTTGGGGGCCACTTGGGCAATTGACAGGCTCGAAGACCAAATTTTTCTTCTACATGTAAAAAAGAAACTAGCCCTGTAAAAATTAAACTCCTATACCCAGACCACACAATGTAGGACTTACAGACTATGGAGGACTTCTCTGCATGGGATAAATCACGGAAGTTGTCTATCGGTGTTGCATGGACAGCCTTTCATCTGAGTCTGTCACAAAAGCAGTGAACACAGGAAACACAGAAAAAGTTCTTATTTTTCTTGCTGAGAACCACAGAGGTGAAGCTCATTTTTGCCTGCAGGAATAGGAAAGGGACCTGGGAATGCTTAAAGAAATGAAACGCAGATGCAAATATTAGTGATGACCTCACAACATATTATTAGATACAAAGTTATAAAAGGCATTGCTGCTAGCTTCAATTTAATAGAGGATACAGTATCATCCAACTAAACAAACTTTATTTAATAGCACTTTTGATAAGCTACATAGTTTGGGAAGGTAGCAAGCTGCTCTTGGGTATCAAACGTTGAGAAATAGTGTTCTAAAGCACTTGTGCCCTATTAAAGAAGAAATCCTTCATACTTGGGAGCTTTCACTGCACTTTGGTCTGTTCCAAAAAAAGACCAAATTCCATTCAAGAAAAAGAGGAATTATTGCCTTTGCTTCTCAAGATGGGCTTTTTCCAGGGAAGTTATATCATACAATTGTTACATTTAAAGCTGGGCACAGGAACCATCCAGTTAGAAAAGTTGAAAAGTGTGAATCTATCATGAGAATTCCTCTGTCCCAGAAAGCTCACTATACTATGGGGACTAGTCAATATAACCTATGCAGTTTGTGTTATGTTAGCAAAGTAACTCGAATTGATGTAGCTTAGACATACTGCAGGGTCCACACAGCACTGAGTTGACAAAAGAAGCTCTTCCGTCAACTACCCCTACTCCTCTCATTCTGATGGAGAACTGGAGTCGACAAGAGAGTGATCAGTGGTCGATTTAATGGGTCTTCAATAGACTCGCTAAATCAATCCCCAGTGGATCGATTACTGCAACATCACTCAACCTCATAGTGGAGACATACCCTAACTTCTTTGCTGTCCAAAGTAACAGATTATTCTGAAGATCTCACTCCTCAGTGTCATATGGGGATTAGAGAGAATGACCTTATATTTTTTCCAGTTACTTTGAAGAACACAGTGAACAGGAAAAAGGAGGATCAGATGTCTGAGCTGATCTATGAAGTGAGGCCATTGATATAAAAGACTAAACAAAGCATTTCTCTGTAGATGAAGAGTACACTTTCAGCTATGTAGTGTTTACAAGAGACAATATCACTATCTTGGAAATTCTTGTCTGTGCATGATGCTGCAAGACAAATAAATAAAATACAATTTCCCTTGGGAAACCAGCTTGGAGAGTTCAGCTCTTGGGTTAATAAAACGTCCATCAAGAACCCAAGTCCCTTTCTTGACAGTGCAGCCAAGTCCAATGGTGAATCACTTCTGAGACCTTTTTAAAGCTCGCCAGATTTTCAGCTTCAGGTGATCTTTGTAGAACCCACAAGTCATGTTCATTGTGGAATCTGGCAACTTCACAAAACCAGACATACGCATCTAGGGAGGAAAATGCATGACTTGAGCCTTCCGTTATCAGGGGCCCAATATTAAAATACCTCCAGCATTCCATGGCATTTCATGAATTCAGGAAACATGGATTACTACAGATTACTAGAGATTTGGAAATGGACTCAGCCATGTGTGACTACTGTCTCATTGCTGGCTTTCTTTTCTTCTTCTTGATGGTGTTCAGACTAATTTCAGTCATGTGATGAATCAAGCATAGAATAAAATGCTAACTTGTCTATTTTTATATCAATGTGTATCTAAAATCCCTGGGCACTAAATACTTAAGTGAAGTCCTGCTCTGTGCTATGATCCTTGCAACACAAACTCCAGAGATTGGGAGTCTGATACTTCACTACTTTGCACATGCATAGTCACTTACATCAGTGCAAAATGAGGGCAAAATCCCACCAGAATGAATGGTAGCATTTTATACTCTCTTTTCACTGCTGTAAATGAGTGCACAATGCACCCTCGGACCCTACCACAACATAAGCAAAGGAAACTCACTTTGAAGCTAGTGGAAGAAGCAATTGCTGACGCTATTCCAGATTCATTCCTGCGCTATTTCCCATAAGATTTGCTAGCTGTGCCAGTGACTCCAATTCCAGAGAAGCTTTTTTGAAAAGCAAAGTGTGGGTTTGTCACTTTTTTTAAAGTGGTGGAAGTTGACAGCGTGTTTTTAAAGCTGTAGCCCGAAACTGAGACATGCCCCTTTCAGTTATGTACTGCTTTGGTTTAAAATGTGTGATTGTCCCTTTCACAATTTACTATAGAAAGCAGTGAATACCACCTGGAACCAGACATCTCCCTCCCTTTGTAAAAATAAAGTAAGCCAAAGAATGTGATGGCAGGATATGCTCATTATTAATTAATACGTCATTGCTAGGAATAGTAATAGAGAGGTAGCCGTGTTAGTCTGATCTTGCTAAAACAAAATGAAAAACTATGTAGCACTTTAAAGACTAACAAGATGGTTTAATAGGTGATGAGCTTTCATAGGCCAGACCCACTTCCTCAGATCATATTCTGGAAGTGCTACATAGTTTTTCCTTTTGTTATTGCTGGGAATGTGGAAGTCATTCAAAAAAATAAGAATTATGGAGAAGGATGGGGAGATTGTCACACATGCACTGAAAAAGCAGAGCACAAAGTCCCCAAACTCCCTTACACAACACTAAACACAGATGGGAAATTGCTAGTCTGATCGCTGGGAGAATTTCTAACAGCTTGTTGCTGTTTGAAACTTGATCATGTTTCTGCTCCAAAGATAGAGATTCTCTGATGTGCAGATAGACACAAATGGAAATGAATATCTAACCCAGCCACTCTGAGAATTTAATACAGTGAATGATGCTATGTCAGTGAAACCAGTTACCCCCAATCAAGAGGACCCTTACATTCTCTGGCTGTAAACATCTGCATTATGGAGAAGTATCAAAGACTGAACACTCTGGCTTTGTCTACACTGCACGGTTTTTGTGCAAGAAGCCAGGCCACGGATGTTACAAGATCAGGGAGTCCTGGTTAAGGGAAGTACAAACTGTAATAGGCAGCAAGTTAAAACAAACATAAGGAAGTACTTCTTTACACAGTGAACAGCCAATCTGTGGAACTCATTGCCAAGGGATGTTGTGAAGGTCAAAAGCTATAACATGGTTAAAAAAAGAATAGGTCTACCAATAGCTATTAGCCAGAGATGCTCCATGACTGCCAAGAGTGGAGGGACAGATTAAGAGCAGCCAATTGCAGGAGTGTTACTGAGCATGCTGAGTCAATCTGAGCATGTTCAATACAAGCCAAGCAGCAAAACTAGTTGGGGGGAGGGGAAGGGGAAGAGGCATGGGACATTGTATATCCCCCTACACATCACATCTGTGGTTAGCCAAGATGATCATGAATGCAGCCCCTTGCTCTGTGTGATCTGAAGCCTCTGACTGTCAAATGCTGGGACTGGACAACAGGAGATTAATCATTTGACAATTGTCCTGTTCTGTTTATTCCCTTCAAAGCATCTGGCATTGACCACTGTCAGAATATAGATACTGAGCTAGATGGACCTTTGATCTGATTCAGTGTGTCCATTCTTGTGTTCTTTTGTTATTAAACAATGAAGTTAAAACCGCAGCTTCTGCATATGAGAGAGTGATTAACAAAAGGTGCGGGTTTTCTGTGGGGCAATCAAAAGGTAAATTGCCAGTGTGTGGTGCAATCACTAAAGGCTTCCAAGCAGTAGCCTCCCCAGGAATTGAAATTAGGGGAGGTGTACGAATTTACAAGGGGGGCGTGTCAGGGCTGATGAGGAGTGAGATCCTGAGGGTGAAGGTGGGCTGTATGGCACCATAGTTCATAAAACTGGGGGGGAAGGGCATTGGAGAAATTCAGAGGGGGTATACACTCCCATGGGGGGTGTAGGGAAATCCCTGCTTCCAAGGTCGATTCTCTACTGAATAGAAGAGATGCTAGTGGATGTGTAATGAGCCATCAAACGTGAATTCCAGCTGGCAGTGTCCTATAACCAGAGCAGCGGTGATATGTGTCTGATCTCATGGATAATACAATGAAGCTTTATTTGGCATACTTATGATTTTTTATTTTTCTGCATTTGAAAGGGACACAACAGGTGTCAAAACTAAAACAACAAAATAATCAAAAAACAACCAAAAACAAAACAGGCCATCATTACAATTCCAGAGGAGTGATTTTTAGTAGGAACGTAAAAGTAAGTTGGAATCCTTCAGAGGGAGTCCAAGAGCCCAGGGAAACCAAGCCAGGTTCCATCCAGCTTTACTCTCATCTTCACAGTTACAAGCACTAGTCCTAAATAAAAGACAGTACTGTTTGCTTAAATAGTGACAATAAAATAATGCTTGGGAGTCAGCAGTAAAGTCGAAGAGAAACGGATTTAAAATGGTGATATCATCAGGCTGTCATTTTTCAACAAAATGGAAACTGCCAACAGAGTGCACAAAAACTCCAGCCGTGTTTGGTTTATGGGCAGTTTCTATTCACACTTCACCAAGGGTATAAAGCATTTTTCACTTATACCTTCTGATTTTTCCGAATGCTGGGTTCAAATCAAAGGGCAGAGCTGTCTCAGAAGAATTCTTAACATGTCTTTATTGAATTTTCAGACAGTAACAGCCACTGTAGGATGTGGGTGCTGGGAGGAATGAAATGAATCAGCTGAATAAAATAATAATTAGCTGGAATAAAATTAAGAAAGACTTTAATGTCTGTCCAAAACACAAGCCAAACTGAGCCTTTATTGAGGCTTGAAAATAATCTTTATGTTTTGTTGCTTCAGCCATTAGTCTTTGTGAAACATTATGATCTTCTCTTGTAGAAGGCACACTAAAGGCAGAAAACTTTATTAATTATTCTTACGTATTCATCCCGAATAAGTTAGATTTCCAGGACATCAACTAAAGTCAGAGAAGTTTGGACTGTAACATTGAGCAACAACAATATTTAGTAACACATTCTTTATTGTCATGTACATGAATAAGAAGCAGTAGCTTGTTTTGCTGGGATGGCTGCAACCCATCCAAGCATACATATTGGCAGGCTGAAGATTATATCCAACATCTACATTTATATCAGTTACCTGGAGAGGAGCAACAGGGGGCTGCTTTCATAAGGTGGAGGAATTTGAATTCCCTTAAAGGCCTGGTGTATTCTGTGTTCCATTACATTGTGGAAGAGGTGAAAAAAATGCTTTGGCTCTGTTTTCTTAGAGTGGCCGCAAGCTATATGGGGTAAATTGATTCGAACAATGCAGGTTTTTGTGGCTTCAGCCTTTGAATCCCTGGCTGAAAATCTGACCTAGCGTACCTAATGTAACACTGGCAGAAGAGGGAACTTTGCACTACTAGTGAATCATCAGAGATGACCTCTTTGGTGCATAGCTCCTTGCTGACTGAGGCTGTGTCCAGACTCAGGGTTTTTTTCCGAAAAAGTAGCCTTTTTTCCGAAAAAACTTCACCTGTGTCTAGACTGCAGCCGCGTTCTTTCGAAATTAAATCGAAAGAATGTGGCTTTTCTTTCGACGGTGGTAAACCTCATTTTACGAGGAAGAACGCCTTTTTTCGAAAGTGCTCTTTCGAAAAAAGGCGTTCTTGAATGCAAACAGGGGTTTTTCAAAAGAGAGCATCCAGACAGCCTTTTGAAAAAGCGGCTTGCTTTTTCGAAAGTTCCGCTTGCAGTCTAGATGCTCTTTTTCGAAAGAGGCTTTTTCAAAAGTATCTTTCGAAAAAGCCTCTTTCGAAAGAGGTTTGCAGTCTAGACATAGCCTGAATGTTTTCTTTGATAAGATAACGAGCCTTGTGGATAAGGGAGAAGCGGTGGATGTCATATACCTAGACTTTAGTAAGGCATTTGATACGGTCTCGCATGATATTCTTATTGATAAACTAGGCAAATATAACTTAGATAGGGCCACGATAAGGTGGGTGCATAATTGGCTGGATAACCGTAGTCAGAGAGTTGTTGTTAACGGTTCTAAATCCTGCTGGAAAGGGATAACAAGTGGAGTTCCTCAAGGGTCTGTTTTGGGACCCGTACTATTCAATATCTTCATCAATGATGTAGATATTGGGATAGAGAGTACTCTTATTAAGTTTGCAGATGATACCAAACTGGGTGGGGTTGCGACTTCTTTGGAGGATAGGGACATAATTCAAAATGACCTTAGCAAGTTAGAGAAATGGTCAGAGGTAAACAGGATGAGGTTTAATAAAGAGAAATGCAAAGTGCTCCACTTAGGAAGGAACAATCAGTTCCATACATACAAGATGGGAAGCGACTGTCTAGGAAGGAGCATGGCGGAAAGGGATCTAGGGGTCATAGTGGACCACAAGTTGAATATGAGTCAACAGTGTGATGCTGTTGCAAAAAAAGCAAATATGATTCTAGGTTGTATCAACAGGTGTGTTGTAAGCAAAACTCGTGAAGTCATTCTGCCGCTCTACTCTGCACTAGTTAGGCCTCAGCTGGAGTACTGTGTCCAGTTCTGGGCGCCACATTTCAAGAAAGATGTGGAGAAATTGGAAAGGGTACAGAGAAGAGCGACAAGAATGATTAAAGGTCTAGAGATCATGACCTATGAAGCCAGGCTTCATGAACTGGGCTTGTTTAGTTTGGAAAAAAGAAGATTAAGGGGGGACATGATAGCGGTTTTCAAATATCTAAAAGGGTGTCACAAGGAGGAAGGCGAAAATTTGTTCCTCTTGGTTTCTGAGGACAGGACAAGGAGTAATGGGCTTAAAGTGCAGCAGGGGAGGTTTAGATTGGACATTAGGAAAAAATTCCTAACTGTCAGGGTGGTCAAATATTGGAATAAATTGCCAAGGGAGGTGGTGGAATCTCCCTCTCTGGAGATATTTAAGAACAGGTTAGATAGACATCTGTCAGGGATGGTGTAGGTGGAGCTTGGTCCTGCCTTGAGGGCGGGGGGCTGGACTCGATGACCTCTCGAGGTCCCTTCCAGTCCTATTATTCTATGATTCTATGATTCCACTGGTTGAAAGTTTGGGATATTTCCTGGCCACTGAAGTCCCTTTTCAGGACAGTGGTCAGAATTATTCCCAGTTTTTTGTAACAGGCCAGAATTCTGTTAATTCTGCCTCCTAGAGTGTCATCTTTTATATCCTGCTCAGTTCATCTGTTGAAACACACTGCACTGAGACAGAGGAATTGGAAAACTGCAGAGAGACCTGGTATTGGTGGCCCTTTAGCTTTGTGAGGCATCTGGATAATGGTTCCCTCTCTCAGGCATCTAAACTTGGTGTCTGCTTCTTCATAACAATGATTGGCTGAAACAAAGTCTTCTCTGCTTTGGAGAAGGGTGGGGGATCTGGGTGGGATGGAGGTTGCAGGAGTGGGGTGGAGGGTGGGTGGGAGGTAGAGAAGATGCAGGAGCAGGGTTGAGGGTGCAGGATCCTGGTGAGAGGGGGTGCATGAGGGAGATAGGGAGGTGGGGTCTGGGCATGAAGGGGATGGGTGTGCTTACTTGGCTCTATGCCCCTCGCCGTTCCCAGGCACAGCCCTCTGCTGCTCCCATTGGCTGTGATTCTGGCCAATTGGAGCAGCAGGAAAAGCCTTGAGGCGAGTGGTTTCCTGCGCTGCTGTTCCCGCAGCTGTGGAGAGGGGGAGTGGTAGCGCACAGAGCTGCTTCTTTCTCTTGCAAGCCGGATCCAGCCTGCGAGGCCCCCCCTGCCCACAATGGAAAGCTGACGCTGATGCTCCAACCTCATTGAGGGGGATGGGACTGGAGTGCCAGTGTAGGCTCCCTGTTGCAGTGTGCGGGGGAGTCCTGAGTCCATGAACACCTGCAAGATGATCAGTCCATGGACCACACTTTGAGAGCCACTGCCCTAAATGGATTGCTGCTCTCCCTGGACCACAGGCTGAGGCCTCTACCTAGTGTATTTGGTGTGGTGACTCACCGAAGCCATATTGACTCTATTCCCTGAGGCTAAAGGCAGCCCTGCTGATTGCAATCATGGGACCCGAAGCTCTGCCCCAAAGAGTGACAGGGTCTACAGGCCCAGCAACAGATGCACATGTTAGAAGGAGATACAATTAGGCTATAAGATAGAAGCAGATAGTTAAGATACTGGACATAAATTTTCTAAACATCTGAATGCAAATGACATATCTTCATGATATCATTTATCTCACTGTTCCACCCACAGAGAAAGCTTTGCCTAATAGACTATTAATGTCAATAATGCATTAGCTTTTATTGTTAGGGATAATGGAGAAGTGCTGACTGTGGGGGAGCTATACATGATGGTATAGGAGTACTGGCTATGGGAGAGCTGTAGGGAATATTTTAAGAGGATGGGTTCTGGGGAGTTGTCCAGAAGGATATAGAAGCTCTGGGAGAAACATCAAGGATAGTGGTGATTGCCGAAGAGCTGTGTGGGATGGTACAAGAGTATTGATGGTGGGGAAGCAGCAGGCATATGTGCTATCTGAAAAGAAATATGCGGGGGAGGGGGAATGGTTGTGAGAACTGATGAGTGTTTCAGCCATGACTTCAACAATACAGAGAAGCTAGAGAACCATGTTCTCATCACCCTTCCTGGAGGAGGTGTAAGAGCATGGGCTGAAACGTAGCTGTAGATCAGGGGTGGGCAATAATTTTTAACCAGGGGCCACTTCAGAAATTTTTGAAGTGGCTCTTGGCCACCCCAGAAGGGGCGGGGCCTCCGACAGATGGGGTAGGGCCAGGACACTTCCGTGCTTCCCCCCCACAGAACCTGATTAGACTATGGGTGGGAAAGCATGTGACATCTTTGCCCCTGACCCTCAAAGAGAACCGCCAGCTGTTCTGAACAGCTGGCAGTTCCCTCTAGGCACCTGTGTCCCTGGCGGTGGGAGGAGACTTCGCACGCTCCCTCCTTCACCCCCAGGTCAATCAGGGCCTGAAGCGTGCAAAGGGAAGCGCTCGAAGTCTCCTCCCGCCCTGCCCCTGCCCTGCAAGGGAGTACTGCACTTAGAGTCGTGCACCAGCTGAGCAACCACTCGCACCTTGCAGGGCAGGGGCAGGGGCAGGGCAGGAGGACACTTTGTGTACTTCCCCCCAACCCCAGACCCTGATTGGCCTGGGGGTAGGAGGAGCACGAAGTCTCTCGCTCCCTGCTCTCTGGCTCACAATGCTTAGGGTCAACTGCCAGGGCTGACTGTAAGTGCCATGCACTCCCCCATCCCTAGGCCCTGATTGGCCTGGGGGTGGGGGGAGTGGCAGGACCTCCGTGGACTGGATCAATCCACTTCGTGGGCCAGATCCAGCCCACAAGGCCCTGTGCCCACCCCTGCTGTAGATGATTTAGGAGGCTGTACGCAGCTACACAAGTCCTAACAGCTCCAACTGGCGTTTGAGTGATGGCTGTGATGATGCTCACGATTATTCCAGTGCCCTCCCTTTCCAGAAGGAGTTGCTGTAGGAGATGGTGTTGGATTGCTACTTGAGGGGAGCTCGCAAAAACCCTTGTTCTAGCCTAAATGTAACCTGTTTAACGGTGTTTTCCCCTTACAAGTCTACTTCAAACTTGACATTGGACCAGCATATATGCCCTGCCTTTTCCCACTCTCTTTTTCTAACACTCAGGGTTTGTTCAGGAGTTGTCCTGGCATTGCTCTGTTGGCCATAAAGTAGACAATTCTTGTTTAAGTTGGTCCCAGCAGCAGGCCCTGAAAAAAGTCCCACAGATCTCTCTCACCTGCAGGAAAAATATCAACAGCCATAAAAATACATTAAACAACTTAACAAGACTAAGCAGCTTGGAGAACGTTAGCATTTTCCTTTCCTTTGAAATCCAAGTTGTTTCCTCCTGGCCTTAAATGAGCAGACTATTTCTTTCTCTCATATTATTTATTGTTTGGACCTTTTTCCTACCAAGGTCTGACATGAATAATATGAGCTAGGATTGTAGTTTACACACACAATCTGTAAAGTAAGCACAAGGCAGGGAGATACGCAGACAGAGAGAAACGGCTAGCTAACAGCGAGTCAAACAAAACTGTCTAAGCACACAGAAGAATGTAGAATATAAATGTATACAAAGATATAATAGGAAATGGACAGAAAGAAAAACAGATGGAGATAGGCATATAGTGCACAGTTTGGAGATTCTTATCAAGGAAAGGATATTGGAGAACTGAAAAGGTACAGACGTCCAGAGTAATGAGACAGGAGCTTTGGATCTATAGCCATGATGAGAAGTTAGAAAATAATCAGGTTTGTCTGTCTTTTTGGAACAGAGTCCCTGAAACGGTTAAGTCAAAGAGATTCTGGGCTGTATAGGGAAGGTAGATGATGAACAACTGTGTGGGTTTGTCTAGACTACATGGCTCTGTCGATGGAGCCATGTAGATGAGGTTTCTAGACATAGGAAAATGAAGGGAAGCCCTTGTCGACTGCCCCGTTATGCCTCGTGCCCTGTTATGCCTCGTGGTCCAGACTACCGCACTGTGCCGCCAAACGACTGATCGGCACAGCGCAGCAGCCATTTTGATGTAAATGAAGAGGCGATTTTATTTAAATCGCTGCTTCATTTCCCTTTTTCGAGTACGCTAATCTACATGGCTCCGTTGATGGAGCCATGTAGTTTAGACTTACCCTCAGAGAGGGAACCAGGGTCAGAACCGAAACAGCGTAGGTGAAAACTAAGTAAGCCGTGATCAGGAAAGGAATTCAAGAGAAGCTTCTTTAGACACAGGTCAATTAATGTGTGGGATGCATTCTGCCAAAGGCAGCATTTGTGCATACAGGAGGCATGCAACCACATGGGGGAAAACATTAGAAGATACCAACACTATGTGAGATGAGTGACCTACATGGACCATCTAAAATGCTACTCTCGGTCAAAAGGTAGAGAGAAATATTGCCCAAACAATGTAGCATGTGCAGGTGGCTCAAGAAGGGAGGGGGAGGCGCTGATTTATGGGGCCCACTGGTGGGTGGGAGGCACTGGGGGGGATCTGATAGGAGAGCTGCTGGTGAGTGCTCAGCACCCACCAATTTTTCTCATGTGCGACTGGAGCACCCATAGAGTCAGCGCCTAAGAGTAGATTAAAATGGCTAGTTGACTTGATTATATTGGATCATTAATGGTATTTCAAAAAGGAGAGATGTGATGGTTCACAGAGATTAGTGCGAGATTTAGCATTATTCACAGCGTGGAGGAGTCTGTAAATACAGCAGTGATCACATATGCCAAAGGTAAACTGAGATGCATGGCAAATATCAAGGAAAATGGTTTCATTGAAGGTGTGGTGAAGTTTAACTTTTAAACTGCATTAGTACAGATAAGTATTTGTGTGTGCATTTGCCATACTGGAAGGGCAAAAAGAGGCTGATCTTGACAAGTGAGGGATTTCATCCAACTTGTGTGAGAGAGCTTTCCTAGAAAATAGACTCCACTTCCCACGCCGCCCCTTCATTCCTGCTTGATTAAGGATGGAGCAGTTTCATCTCAGGTCCAACCCAATATTATCAAGGTGCATTTCTGGATCGGGCAGTGTGATAAACACCTCTGAGAAGCAGTTTATTTACAGTATTAGCATCTGCCTGAAGCAGAGGACAGTTCAAGTGCCAGCACGAGGCCAGAGGAAGATGGAGGTATAGCTTGAGCCTTTTCATTCCCCACACTCACTCTGCTTTGACAACCCCAGGAAGTGACCTTGGAGGGCACACAATGTAAGGAATATCGAACACCATGTGACAAGAAAGAAAACTGCCCAACTTCAGTACCAGCTCTGCTTCCATGTACTAAGTCAAGGTCTATCTGGGCAGGAGTATTTCTTTGTTTTCCATCTAGTCCACAGAGAAAACACCTCTTCCTGCTAACAAGTATGGGAAGGAGGAGAAGAACCATTGCACATTGGTACTTGGGACATGTCATGGGCTTGCTGGGCTCTATTTTGCATTCCTTTTGGTTTATAAACATAAAGAGCATGCTAAGCAATGTCTGAAAGGGGAGCATAAGCTGCCTCACACACACTCTTGGGAATGCTTAGCTACTCCCAGGCAGCAAACATTTCAAATGTGCTTTACCCTGACTAAAGTTCATTTATTTATATAAGAACAGTCACCTTCACTGGGCTTTTGCTTTCTCCTGTGGGATAGAGATTGGACCTTTGGCCAAGGGGACTAGGGGTGGCAGCATACAGGAATATGGCAGAATTAAATGGCAAATGTACCTATTTAAAGAGACTGCAGTGTTCGCCAGACGTGTTTCTTGGTCAGTATCCCATATTTATCCTGTAATTACACCTTCAGACAAAGGCCATCTGTCTGTGAGGCTGACTTTTTTTTTTTAAAGGACACAGTTTTATTATATGCTCTGGCTTCACTGTAATGAAATGCTGAAAAAGAAGAGATCCCTTCATTTGGTGGGTAAAACTTGTTCTTACTGAAAACTTTCCACATACAGAGAAGAGAGAGCGGCAGGTACCTCAGTCCCATCTCCTCCCACTTCTCTACACCTTAGGGAAAGGCACCCACTGATGCACCTTACCGTTCTCTACTGCTTAGGCTATGTCTAGACTGCAGGCTTCTTTTGGAAGACGCTTTTCTGGGAGAGATCTTAAGAAAAAACTTCTTCCAAAATAGTGTGTTGATGCTGCGAAAGCTCATTGAAAAAGAGATCTGCTTTTTTGATAGCTAGTGTCCACACTGAATGGACGCTATCTCACATGTAAGCTGTGATTACTATGGGCGGAATGGCCACCAGGGCACCTGCGCTTTTTCCTCTTTCCTCTTCTTGCAAAAGAACTCCTTCTTCCCTGTCCACACACGCCTCTTTCCGAAAGAGCTCTTTCAGAAAAAGGCTTCTTCCTCATAGAAAGAGGTTTACCAATGTCGGAAAAACCGCTCTGTTCTTTCGATTTTCAATTCATGTCTGTTGCCACCAGGCCCACTAATCAACTCCCCCCACCCCGGTGTGTCCCACATGCCATGGAACACCTCTTGGAAGGCAGGGGAGGAGCATGCAGGAAGCTCTTGGAGGGCAGGGGAGGAGCAGTGATGGAATGCTTGGGGGAGGGAGCTGAAAGAGGTGGGGGAGAGGAGGGACCAGAATGGAGTGGGGGTGGGAAGAGGTGGAGAGGGGGTAGGACAATGGGGAAAGAGCTGGAGTGGAGGTGGGACTTGAGCACCCCTGGGGAAAATTGGGGAGTCTGTGAAACATTATCCAAGTGGGGGTTCTTGGGTTGCCAAAGTGAGAGAACTGCTGATCTAGAAGATTAAACACCAGCCAGCAAGTAGCTGTGAAAAACAAAGAGGGTTGTTTAGAAGATTCTGTAAACACATTTCAACCAGAGACTTTCTGACTCATTCTCCTTCTTAGCCCCAAGGACCACTACTGGCCCAGAGGTGAGAAGTCCTGAACTCTCACCCACATAGGGTATGTCTACACTACAGCACTAATTCGAACGAACTTAATTCGAATTAGTTAATTCTAACTAAGCTAATTCGAATTAGTGCATCTAGACCTAAACAATTAGCACTTTGCTAATTCAAACTAGCATGTCCACATTGAGTGGACCCTGAACCGAAGTTAAGGCTGGACGGAAGCAGTGCCAGCAGGGCATCAGATTAGGACTTAGAGCGTGGAGCTGCTGCCTCAGGCTAGCCAAGGGCTGTGCTTAAAGGGACCCCCACCCCCACCCCAGACAGACAGTTCTCAGGGGTTCCCCGCTCGCTTGTCTAACTCGATGAGGAACAGCAAAGCAGTCCTGGCTTGGAGTGCCCTGAATGCCCACACTCGGCACATCACAGCACGGCCATCAGCCCGGCTGCACTTGCCGCAGGCTGCCATCCGGCGGAGGGGGGGGTGTCAATCAGGAGGCTGCAGGAGAGCTTCCACCCCGAGGAGACCACAGAGCCACCCCAGTCCTCCCCATCGGGGGCTCGTACCCCATTCCTCCCTCACCTCCTTCCACTTATCCCACCCTAACCCCCCTTCTTGATGTACAAAATAAAGGACATGTGTGTTCAAAAATAGAAACTCTCTTTATTGAACAAAACTCGGGGAGACTGGGAAAAGGAGGTGGGAGAGGGGAAGAGACAGGGTGGGAGAGGGGAGGAGGAAACCTGGGAGGAGGGAGCTGGAAGGGGGAAGCCAGGGGAAGAAGGAGGAGGGGAAGTATCAAACTATGGTACGCCATATCTTCAGTACTGTGTACAGATGTGATCTCCTCACCCCAGAAAAGATATTTTGGCCTTGGAAAGGGTTCAGAAAAGGACAACTAAAATGATCAGGGGTTTGGAACAGCCTGAAGAGAGGCTAAAGAGACTGGGACTTCTCAGCTTAGAAAAGAGGAGACTGAGGGGGGATATGATAGAGGTCTATAAAAGCATGAGTGGCGTGAAGAGGGTGAATAAAGAAAAGTTTTTCATTAGTTCTCCTAATAGAAGGACTAGAGGACACTACATGAAATGAATGGGTAGCAGGCTTCAAACTAATAACAGAAAGTTCTTCTTCACAAAGCAAATAGTCAGCCTGTGGAACTCCTTGCTGCAGGAGGCTGTGAAGGCTAGAACTAGAACAGAGTTTAAAGAGAAGTTAGATAAATTCATGGAGGTTGGGTCCATGGAGTGGTATTCACCAGGGGGTAGAATTGGTGTCCCTGGCCTCTGTTTGTGGAAGGCTGGAGATGGATGGCACGAGACAAATGCTTTGGTCATTGTCTTCGGTCCATCCCCTCCAGGGTACCTAGTGTTGGCCTCTGTCGGCAGACAGGCTACTGGGCTAGATGGACCTTTGGTCTGACCCAGTACTGCCATTCTTATGTTCTTATGTTCTAAGCTCAGGGCTCAGGGTCGGGGTCTCATTCGACCACCTTGATTTTCATGCAAACCTGCTCCTGGGTGGCCAGGCTGGCAGCTATCCTGCCCTAGATGGCCACTTTCCTGTGCCTAGTGCGGAGGTCGTGGACCTTGGAGGCTTCCCTCCAAACCTCGATGAGGTCCACGATATCCGCACTAGACCAGGCGGGCGCCCGCCTTTTGCGGCACCGGGCAGGCTCCTGGGAGCCGCCAGCCTGGTCCCGGGAAGAGGCGGAGGGCTGGGTGGCAGCGGGTGGCTGGCTCGTGCCGTGCCAGGTGCACGGTCTGCTGGCTGGGTGCTGGCAGGCTTGCACCTGGCACAGGCACCGTAGCCAGCCCGTGCCCCTTTAAGGGCTCCGGGGCCGGGAGGGGGGCAGATGAGTTTCCCTGGTTTGGCCCAGAGTGGCCACCAGGGCAAGCTGGGAAGGGCTAGCCTCCGGTGGCTCACAAACACCTGGAACAGGAACATGATAAACTTCTATGGCAGCTAACTACCAGAAAAACTGGTGGATGAAGAGGGGAGTGAGGTTTGATTGAATGGCTTCTCCCTCCTTCATATGATGAAAGGATCCCACTCCAACCACACACCCCAGCTCATGGACTTCTGCCTCTTAAAGCAGGAGCTTCTCCTGCCTCAATTAAAAGACCCAGCTCTGTTTGCCAATGCTCTAGCAGGCTCATCAATTTATATATGAATTGAGCAGCACCCCTAGAGGGAGATAGAGCACCACATGAAGTGGGTGTGGGGAGATGCAAACATCCTACTCACAGTCTGCAGGCCCCAGAATTTATTTCCTCCCTTCCATACCATGCAGTGTCAGGCCATAAGAAGTGCTGGGCTTCATCTGTAGCAAAGGAATATAGGTCAGATATTAGAAAAATCTTTCTAACTAGAAGGGTAGCTAAGCTCTGGAATACGCTTACACAAGAGGCTGTGGAATCCCCATCTCTGGAGGTTTGGAACAACAGGTTGGCTAAATACCTGTCAGGGGTGGTCTTGGTTTACTTGATCCTGCCTCAGTGCAGGGGCTAGAGTGGAGGATTTCTCAATGTTTTTATGATTCTGTGATATTGTATGTTGCTGCGGCAAGTTCTGGGAACATTCCCAGAAAGGATGCGCCTTTTCATACATGGGAGGAAAATTCTATTCTGTGGTTTTTGTGACGGACCGCGCCCCCCCCCACCAATTCTTTTGGAAATGGACTCATGGACATGAATGTACATAACTCAAAGGTGGTTTGAGTGAATTATTTCAGGTAACCCATCGATCTTCATGTCATGATCTACTAGCTCTGTTTATCTTACTCTGTGGTATGTATCATTTGGGTGTGGAAAATTAGACACATGGAGTGGGGAATACTGTGTGAGTTTCAAATGTATGAATGAGAGACATGAAGGGTGTTACCTGCAACTTCTAGATGAGCCACTTTTAAACTATCTTTTGTCCTTAAGTCTGAGCAGTGGTTGGTAGGAAGGGGCCTCAGCTCCTTAACAAAAGGAATAGGAAAGGAGAGGCTGGGAAGGATGAGGCATCTGCTTTGATTCAGGCTAATATCAGGATGTGAACCAAAGATGGCAGTCCTATTCCGTTTCTAATGCATGTGGCCATCCAGGCAGGGGTCAGCTGAGATTGGCAAACTCATCACATGTGTAACACTGATTGGATTGAAACTCAGATGCTCAGTCACAGCACAAGGGAAGCTAATATCCACAGAATAGCTGTAAGCGTTCTCTTGTTTTGTGTAGATAGAGGAACAAAAAATAGGAGCTGAAAGGCGAGGGTCGGGAGGGTGTGATGATTTTATAGCATGTGTTTTGCAATATGAAGGGGGAGGGGAAGGAAAAGTGGAGGGACTTCTTAAGAGCCATTCTGTCTCAGCAGTCTAGGTCAGTCACAGAGCATACAGTGAGCTCTTCCCTACATCCACCGTACTGCACAAAGCCTTTTTCATAGCAGTGGAACAGGGAGAATAGTTTTGTGGTACACCAAGGATAAACCCAGACCCACTTCGGCAAATAACCCAACTCATTTTTTTTCACCGCATATTAGACACAAAGATTAGTTCTATATCTTGAAGGGGGCCTGATTCACCCTCGGGGGCTTTCTGTGTCAAAATTCTTTTTCCAGCAGGATTTCTGCAGCCCTGTATGATCTCATACACACATATCCTCTAAATAAATAGATGTCCCTGTCCTAACCCTGTCCAAGACACACAGGACAATTTTGGTTTAGGTGTGTGGGATGAGGAAATGAGCCTATGACTAGGGCTTTTTGGCTTATGTTACAGAAAAAATGGAAATGAGAATCAAGTTGTTTGGGAAAAGAATAAATAAAGCAAGTGTGTTGGTTTTTTGTTAAAAGTGGGATTTATTTATAAAGTAAAAATAGCCAGTGTGGATTCTGAGGGAACAATCAGAAACTAGGCTAAAATGTTCTCTCCTGCTTTAACCTGACTTGATCCCCCAGAATATGAGCACAGATGCCAGAGCTAGGCAAGACCTATTAAATCTTCATGTCTAGTCCCAGGCATAATCAGGATATAGTCTCTTGACAGTTGTATCAGACAGGATTTGTGATCATAGCTAACAGGCCAAGAAAAAATGATGCAGTAAGTTAAACAAAATTAATCGCTACTTGGTTGATCTCCATCCCCAGAAAACACAAACACTCCTTGCTCCATTTCCCCAAAGGAATCTCCATGCCACAAAATGCATAGATAGACGGACACACATTCACCTGTTGTGGTGAGGAACCAGAAGCTGCAGTTCATTAACAAACTAATGACTAGAAACGGGTCAAACATACCCATCAAAGAACATCAAAGTTAATAAGGAAAAGTTATTTATTTATTCTCACAACATAAGAACTAGGGGTCACCAAACGAAATTATTAGGCAGCAGGTTTAAAACAAACAAAAGGAAACTTTTCTTCATTCAGTGCACAGTCAACCTCTGGAACCAGACGATGTGGTGAAGTCTAGAACCTTAACAGAGCTTAAACAAGAGCTAGATAGATTCATGGAAGTTAGGTCCATCAATGGCTATTAGCCAGGATGTGTAGGAATGGTGTCCCTGGGAGCCTCTGTTTCTCTGGATATGGGTGTTAGAAAAAAAACTGCCCCCCCCCCCCCCCCCGGTAAAAAGTTTGGCCAGGCCGCTCTTGCTATAGTGGGCTGCAGTACTCCTCCCGAGAAACCGGCCGCACCCTTCCTGCATACCACTGCCTTTAGAAAAAGGGAAGATGTGAAAAGGGGAAAATAGCCTCGGACTCTCCCACCCGTCACCTTGGCGTGAGAACTGCGGGGCTTACCTGGTCGCATCAAACCTGCTCAGTTTCGGCCCAACCCCTGGGACACAGACCTCCCGCTTGGTGACCATTGGGCCGTATATGGTAATATGCAAGCGCGGGAAAGCGATGTGCAGATTGAGGGTATGTCTACACTACAGCGCTAATTCGAACTAACTTAGTTCGAATTAGTTAATTCGAACTAAGATAATTCGAACTAGTGCATCCAGACTAAAAAACTAGTTCGAATTAGCGTTTTGCTAATTCGAACTAGAATGTCCACATTAAGTGGACCCTGAACCAGGGTTAAGGATGGCCGGAAACAGTGCCGGCAGGGCATCAGATGAGGACTTAGAGCGTGGAGCTGCTGCCTCAGGCTAGCCAAGGGCTGTGCTTAAAGGGACCCGATCCCTACCCCAGACAGACAGTTCTCAGGGGTGCCCCGCTTGCAAAGCAGTCCTGTCTTGGAGTGCCCTGAGTGCCCACATTCGGCACATCACACCACTCGGCCATCAGCCCGGCTGCACTTGCCGCAGGCTGCCATCTGGGGAGAGGGGGCAATCGGGGGGGCTGCAGGAGAGGTTCCACCCCCAGAAGCCCGCAGAGCCAGCCCAGTCCTCCCCATCGGGGGCTCGTACCCCATTCCTCCCTCATCTCCTGCCACTTACCCTTCCCTAGCCCCCCTTCCTGATGTACAAAATAAAGAAAACGTGTGGTCAAAAATAGAATCTCTCTTTATTGAACAAAACTCGGGGAGACTGGGAAAAGGAGGTGGGAGAGGGGAAGAGAGAGGGTGGGAGAGGAGAGGGCAACTAAAATGATCAGAGGTTTGGAACAGGTCCCATATGAAGAGAGGCTAAAGAGACTGGGACTTTTCAGTTTAGAGGACACCAAAGGAAAGGAATGGGTAGCAGGCTTCAAACTAGTAACAGAAAGTTGTTCTTCACAAAGCAAAGAGTCAACCTGTGGAACTCCTTGCTGCAGGAGGCTGTGAAGGCTAGAACTAGAACAGAGTTTAAAGAGAAGTGAGATAAAGTGATGGAGGTTGGGTCTATGGAGTGGTATTAGCCAGGGGGTAGGAGTGGTGTCCCTGCCTAAAGTTTGTGGAAGGCTGGAGAGGGATGGCCTTCCACAAACTGGAAGGCTGGAAGAGGGATGGCACGAGACAAATGGCTTGGTCACTGTCTTCGGTCCATCCCCTCCAGGGTCCCTAGGGTTGGCCGCTGTCGGCAGACAGGCTACTGGGCTAGATGGACCTTTGGTCTGACCCAGTACGGCCATTGTAAGCTCAGGGCTCAGGGTCGGGGGTCTCAGTGGACCACCTTGATTTTCATGCAAACCTGCTCCTGGGTGGCCAGGCTGGCAGCTCTCCTGCCCTAGACGGCCACTTTCCTGTGCCTAGTGCGGAGGTTGTGGACGAGGTCCACGATGTCCGCACTAGACCAGGTGGGTGCCCGCCTCTTGCGGTCCTGGGCAAGCTCCCGGGAGCCGCCAGCCTGGTCCTGGGAAGAGGGGGAGGGTTGGGGGGCATCGGGTGGCTGGCTCGAGCTGTGCCAGGTGCTGGGTGCTGGCAGGCTTGCACCTGGCACAGGCACCGTATCCAGCCCGTGCCCCTTTAAGGGGTCCGGGGCCAGGAGGGGGGCAATACAGTTTCCCTGGTGTTGGCCAGAGTGGCCACCAGGGAAAGCTGGGGAGGACTAGCCTCCCACTAGTTCAAATTAAGGGGCTACACACCCCTTAATTTGAACTAGTAAGTTCGAACTAGGCTTAGTCCTCGTGCAATGAGGTTTACCTAGTTCGAACTAAGCGCTCCGCTAGTTTGAATTAAGTTCGAACTAGCGGAGCGCTAGTGTAGCGCCTATCAAAGTTAATTCGAACTAACGTCCATTAGTTCGAATTAGCTTTGTAGTGTAGACATACCCTTGGGGATAAATACCCATCGCACAGTTCACTCGAGGAGGTCTTCGCAACACATGTACCACCATGCGTGTGCCTTCCCGTATACTTCAAAGCTCTGCTGGCCTGATCAACCAACCAGCCACCTCCCCCGACTCTCAGGCGTAACCAAGGCCTTCGCAACTGAACCGATATCTTTGAAATGTTCCGTGTGCTGTGTAAGTTGGTATGTATGATTTGATTTTTTCTTGTTGTATAAGCTTAGTGTTGTAGTTGTTTTGGGTAGTACATAGAGTTTGTAGTTATCACTGTTATTTAATTAGTGTAGCTGGATATTTTTAGAATAGAGACTATTCCCCTTGCCATTCCCATCCTTATATTTCTTGGGCTTGATGGACCATTCATCTGACCCAGTATGGCCGTTCTTATGTTCTTAACTCTATATTGGTGAGTGGGCTTCCCCCTCCCCCTTCCTTCTCCAAGACAGGAAATAATGTACATTTGAAGAAGACCCTTGTGTTTTTGCTGCAATTGGGTCGATATGTCACCAAGCATTGATTCTAACAGTCCAGTCTTAGACAATCTTAGGAAGTAGCATTACAGGCATGCAGGCTGTGAGGCAGCCCAATCCCTTAAATATTGTTAAAAATGCCATAAAAAATGGTAGCTCATTTCAACACTAGGAAAAGAATCATAGTGTGCATCTACACTGCACCATTTTTCCAGAATAATGACCATTATTTTGGAAAAACAATACGAGCACCAACACTGCAACTGCGTTATTTCGACAGAAAGTCGAAATAACGGATGGCTTTTTCTGATGGCAGTAAACCTCATTCCACAAGGAATAAGCCCTTTTCTGAAAAAGCTTTTTCGGGAGAGGGTGTGTGTAGATGCTCCACTGCTGCTATGTCGAAATAGCTCCTCACCAGGGCTATTCTAAAGTTATTCCTCCCCAGTGCCTCCTGGGGGTCTAAATCAAGATAGTGTGTTCTCATTAGGGGAGCCTGCCACAGACTAATTTTGAGGCTTCCCTGTAGATATCCAGAAGATATCTTCCAGAAAAGCTTATTCCGAAAGAAGCTTGCAGTGTAGACGTACCCATGGAAACATAGGGCTGGAAGGGACCTTGAGACACCATCTAGAGCATCATCCTGAACTGAGGTAGGACCAAATAAGCCCAAACATCATCCCTGATAAGTATTTGTCAAAAATGTTCTTAAAACCCTCCAATAATGAGGATTCTACAGCTATGTCTACACAACAGTGTGTACGTCTACACTAGCTTGTTAGTTCGAGCTAGGTAGGGTAATGAGGGCAAGCGGAGTTGCAAATGAAGCCCGGGATTTAAATTTGCAACTCCGCTTGCCCTCATTACCCTACCTAGCTCAAACTAATGAGCTAGTGTAGACGTACCCAGTGTTATTTCAGAATAACTGTTGTTATTCCGAAATAACAAAACATGTGTCTACTACATTGCAAGCCATTATTTCGAAATAATGTCGAGCTGGTGCACTTCTTATTTTGACCCATGGTAACCCTCATTTTATGAGGAGTAAGGGAAGTCGAAGGACGAGTGTTCTTCCTTCGACTTCCTGCCATGTAGACAGCGCCAAAAGCAAAATTAAGGTATTTCGACTTCAGCTACGCAACTGACATAGCTCAAGTTGCATAGCTTAATTCGACATTTACCCTGCTGTGTAGACGTGCCCTACAAGTCCCTAAGTAACCTATTCCAATATTTAGAAATATTTTCTGTTGTGTAACCTAAATCTCCCTTTGCTTCTCCCTGAGGATAAGACGTAATCAGCAGCCTCCAGTGGACATGAAAAACAATTGATCACCGGCCTCATTATAACAGCCCTTAACATTTATGAAGACTGTTATCAGGTCCCCTCTCAGTCTTCTTAAAACTAAACTTACCCTTAAACAACAACAACAACCACCTTTCCACTTCAGTCACGTTTTCTAAACCTTCAGTCATTTTTGCTATTCTCTGGACTCTCCGCATTTTCTTCCCATCTTTCCTAAAGCATGGCACCCAAAACTGGACGTGGCAACACTCTTATAAGCAACACTTTTGTAAATGCCCTCCAAACGAATATTAGCCTTTTTTGCAATTGCATCACGTTGTTGACTGAGAAGCACTTTGGAATCCAGTTCCTTTTCTGAAGTACTTCTGCCTACCCAGTTATTCCCTATTTTGTAGCTATACATTTGGTTTTTTTCTTCCTGAACCTATTTCACATTTCTCATTATTGAATTCTATCTTGTTGAATTCAGACCAATTCTCCAATTTATTAAAGCCATTTTGAATTCTAATCCTGACCTCCAAACAGAGACGTAGCGAGGGTGCTATGCGCCCAGGGCAAAGGAAAAATTTGCACCCCCTGCCGCCATGTGGCACGGCCCCGAACCTGGTGCACAGCTGAGGGGAACTTGTATTGCATCTTCCCCCACAGTTTGGGGCCGGGCTCCCGCATGCACTAACCCTCCAGTGGAGATGGAGGAGGGTCAGGCTTGGAGCAGGGTCCGGCTCAGAGCAGAGAGGCAGGGAAGAGACTCCAGCTGCCGGTGGCAGGCGGAGTAGGAGCACGTGAGCTGAAGGGATAATGGAGGGAGCAGAATGGGATTAAATTGGAGCCTCCCTAGCGTGGTGCCCAGGGGTAACTGACCCCTCCGGCCCCCTCGCTACACCACTGCCCCCCCTCCTGCAGATCTATCATCTTATCCATATGCAAGATCTGTGAGAGCCATCCCATGAATCTGCAGTTAGTGTCCGTGGCGCCAGCTTCTGGGTGGTGTCTCAATGCTGCCACATTCACCTCCAAAGAGGGGGCTTCCCAAAGCAGGCCCTTGCTGCTGACCCCCAAAGCAACCACAGGTCCAGTCTCCTTTCAATGGGCCCATTTCCCAGGGTTCATTGATCTTTGGTCTGGCTTCCATCCCCTCTCCAACCTTTGCAACTGCCCAGAGGTGCTCACCTTCCGCCTTATACATTCCCACCTTATTCTCCCCCACAGGGACAGTCTCTGCCTCACTTGTCCTAGGGACAATTCTACCCAGACTTAATACAAAGTTTCCATGTAAAAGGACTCAATACAAAGCTAAAAACTTCAATGAGAGAATGATTAATACAGAGACGTGTCTACATCTGCTGCAGGGAGACACCTCTGCCTGCCTCCACCCCTCTCCCCCCAGAGTCTACAGCCCCTTTGCAAAGCGGGGGAGGGGAAGAAAAGAGGCGGAGGCCCATCCAATGGGACTGAAGCAGTCATGAGCAAGCCATGCCCGGGAGCCATTCTCCTGTCCATTGCTGGTGCTGTGTTGCTTCAGGCACGCTGAAATGCAGTCACCTCTAGGGTGGACTGGACAGCTGTTTAACATCTGCACAAGGTTTCAGGCAGGGAGCAGTGTGGGCTGCCTTCCTGCAGAGCGCCCCATCAGAACTACTGTGCCCTCCTGGCTTAGGAAAAGAATAAACAGGAGGATTAGAAATTAACCTGCCCAGTTTCACATCCCCTAGGCAGGGACTGAGCCATCTACATTAGGCCCCAGCTGGAGTATCATGTCCAGTTCTGGGTGCCACATTTCAGAAAACATGGAGAAACTGGAGAAAGTCCAGAGATCAACACAAATGATGAACGTTCTAGAGAACATGAGATATGAGGCAAGGCTGAAGAAATTGGCCTTGTTTACCTTGGAAAAGAGAAGACTGAAAAGGGACATGAGAGCAGCTTTCAAGTATCTACAAGAAGAGGAAGAAAAATTGTTCTCCTTGGCCTCTGAGGTTAGGATGAGAAGCAATGGGCTTAAATTGCAGCAAGGGAGGTTTAGGTTGGACATTAGGAAACATTTCCTGCCTGTCAGGGTGGTTAAACACTGGAATAAATTGCCTAGTGAGATTGCGGGATCTCCATCACTGGAGATATTTAAGACCAGGTTAGACAGACACCTATCAGGGATGAGCTAGGGCAACTCAACTTTGGAAGCCCCAGGGGCCACACTGATACTTACAGAACATGCTGAGGGCCTCAACTTAAGTGTGGTTGCATATGCAAGCAAATATATACAAATAGTTTCTCTCACACTGACAGGCATGAATACAAAGATTAAGGCAAGACTACACAACACACAGACCCCATTTAAGTCAGCTCTGCTGATATTAATAAAATGCAACATTTACCTGATTTCTACCCATTTGACAGCACTTTTCATGAGCAGTGAAAGTCCAAGAATTTAACTACAAAAACGCATATCAACAGGAGATCATTACATTGACTACTTTTTTGTTTTGGCTCCCACTCACTGGCCACGTGATGATCCCCACATTAACCCAAACTGCACTGTGGGGCGCAAATAAACTGGCTGTGGGCAGCATACCAAGTTATTAATAAATATTTTTAAACCTTTACCTTTTATCTCTGCTGCCATGTCTCCTCTCCTTGCTCCATCATCTCCCCTGGTGCCTGCTGCCCCCCAACTACTCACCCTCCTCTGCTATCCTGACTCCTGCCCGTCTCACTGCCCTCAGCCCTCCTGCGACCTGCCCCCCTCCACCAGCCCATCTCTCCCTCCTGTGCCCACTCCTCCGGTAGCCCCACTCTGATCAGCTGAGCTACCCCTCCTTATCCCCTCTTCTAACACCTCCCTCTACACACCTGCCCTGCCTCTCTCCTTTGGTGCTGGTCCCTCCCCTGCAGGTGTCTGCCCTTCTGCTTCACCCCCAGAATCCTCTGGCACCTGCACCTTCCCTTAGCCCTGCACCCTCCTGGTGTCTCCCCCTTCCCTCACTGCCCCTACCCCCTTTGCCCTCTTTTTCTCTGATGCCCACCCTCTCACCACTCTCTGCCCCCATACGCCTCATGCCCCTCTGTGCCCTCATACATGACTTGCTCCATCCCCACCTTTCTCATGCCCACCCCTCCTTTCAAGCCTTCTCCCAGCACCTCTCCCTCCCCCCTCCAGACCCTAATGGCCTCCTCTCCTCTCCTCTCCTCTCCTCTCCTCTCCTCTCCTCTCCTCTCCTCTCCTCTCCCAGCATCATCCTGTCCTCCCTCCCACTGACACCTCCCCTCCTGCCCTTTTCCTCATTGTCTGCACTTGGCCCCCTGGCATTTGTATCTCCCCTCTCCTCTCCTCTCCTCTCCCCTCCACACAAGCCCCTTCCTCTCCCACCTAGTTTTCCCCTTCCCTTCCCTTCTGCCTTCCACTTGCGGGGCCGGAGTCTGCACTTGGGCCCCAAAAGTCCCCGGACTCCGAACCGGAAGCTAGGCCAGCACCACGCGGCACCGACCACTTTTAAAGTCCCAGGCCGTGACGTCACATCACTCCCAGGAATCTCCCTGGTCACCTGGGAATGCTGCGCAGCATGCGCAGGCAAGGGGGATCCGACTGAACGCTGCGCACGGCAGGGCCGGTCTGGGGTTGGGGGGGGTGGGAACGGCCATACAACTCGCTGCCCATGCCGCTCGCTCTCACCCCAGCTCGGCGCCTCCCTAGCGTGGCACCTGGGGGCAATTGCCCCCCCCCCCCCCCGCACCCGTTCGCTATGCCTCTGCCTCCAAAGTGCTTGCAACCCTGGCCAGCTAGGTGTCATCTGCAGACTTTATAAATATACTCTTCACTCCTTTATCCCAGTCATTTATTTAAGTAATGGACTCAGGACAGAGCCCTGTGGCATCCTACAAGATACATCCTCACAGTTTGACAGAAAATCACTGATAACTACTCTGGGTATGGTTTTATATCTCATTGTGCACCCCCTTTATTGTAATTACATTTAAGCTGCATTTCCCTAGTTTGCTTATGAGACTGTCATCTGGAATTGTGTCAAAAGTGTTATTAATATCAAACTATATTACATCTACTCGGGGTCGGATTAACTCTTCTGGGTGCCTGGGGCTATTAGATTTTGTGGGGGACTGTAGGTACTGTTGTGGGGCCAGAAATGAGGGGTTCAGAGTGTGGGAAGGAGCTGTAGGTTGAGGCAGAGAGTTGGGTGGTGGATGTGTGAGTTCTGGGGTGGAGCTGAGGATGAGACATGTGGGATGCAGGAGGGAGCTCCAGGCTGGAGCCAAAGGGTTTGGAGTATGGGAGGGGGCTCAGGGCAGAAGTTGGGGATGCCAGGTGTGGGCTGGATTTATGGTGCAGGAAGGGACTCAGGGGAGGAGACTGGGGGTGCCGGATGTGGGCAGGAGTTAGGATGTGGGAGGGGCTCAGGGCTGGAGCAGGGAGTCGGGGTACAGGGTACTTACCTGGGACAACTCCCCTTTTTTTGGTGGAGGAGGCCCTAACGAGGGAGGAGAGGGGGCAGGAGGCTGTGTGCATTGCCCTGTGGTTACTTGCTGTCACCATCCTCCACAGTTCCTATTGGCCTCAATTCCTGGCCAATGGGAGCTGCAGGAGTGGAGCCTGAAGGCAAGGGAAGCATGTGGATGGAGCTTCCTGGCATGTGGCACTTCAGCTGGGCACAAGTGGGGAGAGAGGGATGATGGCAGCGTGTGGAGCTACATCCCCCTCACTCCCACCAGACAGGGCTAGAATTCAGGGGCTTTAGTGGCTGGAGCCCAGCGCCCTGGGCCAAAGGGGGCCTGCAAAATTATTGGGCATTTTTGGGGCCCAAAGATCTTTTTTTTCTAGGCTCCCCCCTTAGCCTGAGGCCCTGGGCCACAGCCCCTAAAATCCCTTCCTTAATCCTGCATCTACTGCTTCCTTCATCAATTAGGTCACTAACTCTATGAAAGAGGGAAATTGGATTGGTTTGACACAATTTGTTCTTGATAAATCTATGGGATTATTCCTTATCACCCAGTCCTCCTCCAGGTGCTTACAAACCGATTGTTTAAAAATTGTTCCAGGATCTTTCCAAGTATCGAAGTTAGGCTGACCCATCTATAATTCCCCATGTCCATTTTGTTCCCCCTTTTCAGAAAGGTAGGTACTATGCTAGATATTAGTAATTACTGTAACACGTAGCTTTCATAGAACACTTTTCATTAGATCCCAAAGATCTCACTAGAAGTCCAAAAATGCATGTTTTCAGTACTACAGACCATTGAAATAAGACAAAAATCTCTCTGAAACTGACTGGCCATTACTTAAGGTGTCTTGTTTACCGACTATAGGAAAAACAACTTCAAAACAAGGAGGTATGCAACAATATTTGAAAAGCATGGAAACACACCTGCACAGTGCTCAAAACAGTCTCCAATCCAACCACACTGTTTTCTGCATTCTGAGTTTCTTACCATTTGCCTGTAGTTTGATGCTTTGCCTCAGAATCTGGGTTTCCTATTCCTTTTCCATAAAGGCTCCTTTTACATTAACTGTTGTGTTTGGGCTCATTTTTTTGACATTGGCCCTGTCTCCCTTGTTGGTTATGCTCCAGACCTACAGCGTGCAAGCTTCATAAGGTTGTTTTGACACAGAAAAAGTTGACCTTTGCCAAATACTGAAAGGGGGCACTGTTGACTAGTTTTGGGTTAAAAGTCTGATCTACTTTTAAGATATTTATTATGTAGTTGGAGAAATGTCCTCTGGGTTCTAACGATCTATTTCTCACTTGTATTGACTTTAAAGGCAAATTAAGAAAAAAGCATTGTCAATACACAAGCACATTTTTGCCATTTTGAGAGTTAATCATTGGCTTGCATACGTGTTCCCAGGTTGGAGAAGTCTGCCATGGCCTTAGTTAATAGGATTACAGGGATACAATTGAATTACATTTGAAAACTCAGTGGGGCAGGGATTACATCTTTTTATTCAATTTATATCCTCTTAGCTAGTGTGAATTGTTATAGGGAGTGCCGCCCACGGGGATTGCTTCCGGGAGTGGGGCGTGGAGCAGTGCCAGGGAACGAACACTCCCAGCCACCCGGGAGCCCCAGTGATTCGCGGTTTGCTGTGTCTCTCTGCAGGTGGTCAAGGCCATCAACCGGGTGCTGCTCCGCAGGGTGGTCCACCTCACTGACCCGGATGCGGTCATCCAGGGGTTCGGCGCCCTCGGCTTCCTCAACTGGGGGGGGGGCATCGATGGGACGCACATCCCCATCCGTGCCCCGGAACACCAGGCCTCCCAGTACATCAACCACCGGGCCTCATAATGGGTGTATGCCTCCAGGTTGGCCCCTGGCTGGGAGGCCCTGGAGTAGGCCTGCCGCAGTTCCTTAATTTTGCAGCGGGCCTGCTCCCGGGTCCTCATGTGGCCTCTGGTGGCCAGGCTGTCAGCCATGCGGCTGTAGACGGCTGCGTTCCTGTGGCTAGTGTGGAGATCGTGGACATTGGAGGACTCCCCCCAAACCTTGATGAGGTCCACGATCTCTGCACTTGACCAGGCGGGCACCCGCCTCTTGCATCCCCGGGCAGACTCCTGTGAGCCACCAGCCTGGTCCTGGGAAGAAGCGGAGGGCTGGGTGGCAGTGGACAGCTGGCTCATCCTGTGCCAGGTGCAGGGTCTGCTGGCTGGGTGCTGGCAGGCTTGCAACTGGCATGAGCATTGTAGCCAGACCGTGCCTCTTTAAGGGCTCTGGGGCTGGGAGGGGGGCAGAAGAGTTTCCCTGGTTGTGCCCAGAGTGGCCACCAGGGCAAGCTGGGAAGGGCTAGCCTCCAACTAGTTCAAATTAAGTGGCTACACAGCCCTTAATTCAAACTACTTAATTCGAACTAGGCGTTAGTCCTTGTAGAATGAGGTTTACCTAGTTCAAATTAAGCGCTCCGCTAGTTTGAATTAAGTTTGAACTAGCGGTTTGCATGTGTAGACGCTATGAAAGTTAATTCGAACTAACGGCTGTTAGTTCAAATTAACTTTGTAGTGTAGACATACCCCAACAGACTACTGCAAAAGCCTCCCTTCACAGAAATCATGGCTCATACTAAACGGAAAGACAGATAAAGAGGAATTCCTAGCGATGTTTTCCTGATCACATTAGCCCTCAGGGGAAATTTTATGCTGAATCTGCTATTGTCAGCCTGCAGCAAAGCCAGCCCTAATTACCCAATGAGTAAGTATTTCTAAAAGCTGCAGAAAACACTGGGAAGGGTGTGGTTGATAGAAGCTCAGGAATTAGAGGACACAGGAGGAGGAAGTAAGGTCAGACAGCTGAGCTCTCTAGTCAGAAAGGGGTTCTACTTCAGGGGGTGCTGACTGGTGCAGAAAGAGTTCTGGAAGTGGCAGAAGAACTGGCGCTACCTATGAACTGTTGAATTATGATTTTGGACTTTATATGGAGGATGCATTGAAGACTGGTAGAATTTTGTGATAAATAGGGTGACCAGGGGGATTGTGAGGGTGAAGCAGAAGGGCAGACATGTGGAGGGGAGGGACGGGCACCATAGTAGCACAGAAGGGAGAGGCAGGGCAGGTGGGTAGAAGGAGATGTTAGGACAGAGATGGGAAGAACTAGAGGAGGGGTGGACACAGGGAGGAAGGGAAGGGCAGGTGCACGGGTCAGAGAGGGTGGGGATGGAGGCAGATCCCAGGAGGGCTGAGGGGAGTGAGAAGGGCAAGAGCCAGGACAGCAGAGGAGGGTGAGGGGTGGGAGGCAGCAGCAGGCACCAGGGGAGCAGATGGGGTGAGGGGAGGGTGGGAGACATGGCAGCAGAGGGGAAAAGGAAGAGATCGGTGCCGCCAAGCAGCAGAAGGGGGATGAAATGGAGGGTAGGCTCCAGGGTGCAGAGAGTGTTGGGAGGGACAGGTGTCAGGAGGGCAAAGACTCAAGAAGGAGACTTCCAGGGGGCAGAGGTGGGTGGAGGGCAGGGACATGAGTCAAGGAGGCAAAGGGGGGACAGAGGCAGGACCCACGAGAGCAGAAAGGGGGTAAGAGTGGGAAGGGCCACAGGGGAGGGGGAAGAATAGAGGCAGGAGCCAGGTGTGAGGGAAAAGTAAGGAAGGGGCAGGAGCCAGGGAAGGGGGAAGGGGGCAGGCCCCAGGGAATCTCCGTAGCTTTGGGGCCATGCGTGACTGGTTTGGTGCTAAGAGCAGGTCAGTGCTGGCCCCCCACACACTGGTTGGGCAGCTCTGCCCCAGGGGCACAGCTGGGACTCTCCATGCCAGCCGACTCCATGACACCACCTGCCAGCCAGGCAAACCCCACAGCCAGCACCTTCCCTTCCCTCCCCCAGCCCAGCCCCTGCTGCAGGGCACAGACAGTATGTTTGGGCTGGGCTCACTAGGAGGGGCAGGGCACTGAAGGTTTGGATGGGGGTGTAAAAGTAAACCAATGGGCTGCTAAGTCAAGGCAGTGGGGACTGGACTGTGGCATTAAAAATAGCAGTTGGGTCAGTGTGGTGGCTGTAGGGGCCAGTGATCATGGTACTAAAGAGAGCACTGCGGCCCTGGCTCCAGCCCAGCACATGGGCCAGTCTCCTGCCACACAACCCCACCCCAGGAGCAGTTGGGCAGCCACCATGTGGCCCTGGCCCCAGCTTCAGCCCTTCCCCAGGTCTGAAGTTGTGGCCAGGGCCACATGGTGCCTGCCCAGCTGTTCTGGGGGCAGGCCGTGTGTACCCATGCTGCTGGGAAAGCTCCAGCTGGAAAGGCAAGTGTGCTCTGGGAAGGAGCCCGAAGTGAGAAGCAAAGTGTATTGGTGAGTTACAGAGGATGTTGGCTACTGAAAATTTTTCAGTATTAATTTTCTTTTTATGTGGCTCAATATTAAATAAACATTTAAAGTCATGCACCTTGTTAATTATCCCTTGCTTTAGTGTTCTTTCTTCCAGAACATTTTAAAAATATTTAGAAGATATTTGTTAATAACTTGGGTACTCAAGTGGCACAACATCCAAACAAGCGCACGTGACCTCAACATTGGTGCACAAGACAAAACTCACTCCACTCGTGAATGGAAAATCTTAGCGGGAGCACTGATCAGCACCTTGGTTTTCCCTCCTCCAGCGCTGCTCGGCTTGTGGGAAATTACCAGATCACCTGCCCAATTCCACAAGACTAGGGCTCATTCAGGGCTGTCTAGGCCTTGTGAGTAGCTTTCCTCATGGCAGAACAGGAAGGGGACCTTTCCCAAGCAGATGATGAGGCCAAGTTGACTTTGGACCTGAATTTCCAAATGAAAACACCAGCATTGTGTCCTCTTTCCTTCTGCGGTTTGTGTCCACGCGCCATCACCTGCCTGTTTGCAAGATAACGTCTGATTTCGGAGCCTGCTGGTGCAAAAGCATCACCCTGTGGCACTGGGAGATGAGCCCTTCAGAACAACGGCTTGGATGGGCGATTTTCTTGTGGGATTTGTGGGGTTCCAAAGAAGGTGGAGGGTACAAAACAGCTGCACGAGGGGGAGATTTAAGAGCCAAGTTTTGCTGTAATGCTGACCTACAGGAAAATGGCTGATCATATAGAAAATTAGTGAGCCCAAGTTCTGTTGCTCCAGAATTTCTATCTACCTGCTCTGAATATCATAGAACACTAGAACTGAAAGGGACTGCAAGAAGCCATCGAGTCGCCTTCACAGCAGGACCAGGCTCTGTCTAGATCATCCCTGATAGATGTCTGTCTAACCTGCTCTTAAATATCTCCAGTGATGGAGATTCCACAACCTCCCTAGGCAACTTAGTCCAGTGTTTAACCACCCTGACAGGATTTTTTTCCTAATGTTCAACCTACACCTCCCTTGCTGCAATTTAAGCTTGCTGCTTAAGTCATCCATGTCCTCTTTAAAGACCCCCAGCACTGGAATAGACAGAGAGCAGGTGGACAATGGCTCACAGGAGCTCACAAATGAAGGCAGTGATGAGTGGATTCTCCTAAGGAAATATACTGGGCAGGGCTATCCCTAGGGGGGAGTGGGGCATGGGACAACCCCCTCTCTACCTTAGGCTCTTCCCATGACCTCACAGTGCCTTTGCTTCACCCCTGGTGCACCCTTGCCCCCAAACCCTGCCCCTGCTCTACCCTCTCCCACACTCATTACACCCCTTCCCCAAAGCCTCCTCCCCTGAGCGACATAACCCAGTGAGGGTATGTCTACACTAGCTCGGTAGTTCGAGCTAGGTAGGCAAATGAGGGCAACCGGAGTTGCAAATGAAGCCCGGGATTTAAATATCCCAGGCTTCATTTGCATCTTCCCGGGCGCCGCCATTTTTAAATCCCCCTTAGTCCGAACTCTGTGCCCGCAGCTACACACAGCACGGAGTAGGTGGTTCGAATTAGGATCTCTAATTCAAACTACCGTTACTCCTCGTGGAACGAGTGCTGTGGTGTCCCAAAGGAGAATGACCAAATCAGGTGGAGAGGAAAACGCTTTGCTGTCCCTCGGCGAGGTAGGCAAGCAAGCGGGGAAGCTGAGAACTGGCTGTCCGGGGGGGTCCCTTTAAGCATGAGCCTCAGATAGCCTCAGACAGCAGCCACACAAAGCAACTACTGACCTGATGCCGTGCTGGAACCGGTTTCAGCTGCCCTTAAATGCGATCCAGCGTCCAATCAGTGTGGACGCGCTATTTTGAAGTAGCAAAACGCTATTTCGAATTAGTTTTTGTGTCTAGATGTGTTATTTTGAATTAGCTTATTTCTAATTAACTAATTCAAAATAAATTAATTTGAAATAGCGCTGTAGTGCAGACATACCCTCAGGGAAGTGGGGCCTAGTTGCTCCACTTCCCGTTGCTGCAGTGAAGCAGAGTGACTCAGCTGGGATATGGTGTGGAGCAGGTTGCTTCATGTGTCACTCCACTGCAGTGAGTGCATGGAAGCCCAATACCTGCTGCTGGCTCCAGGCCTGGTATTCCCCCAGGTCACACTAGTCTGTTCGGGATAACCTCCATATAAGGGACTGTCTTGCCCATAGGACAATTGGGGCAGCTGCCATGGGGCCCCCCAAAGTACGGGACCTGGAGTGGCTGCCCCAAACCATCCTATGGTTGGGACAGCTCTGGTACTGGAACTTGTGCTCTTAAAAGATATCCATTAATAATCTAGGAAAGGAGGGAAGTGGCACAGTTTGCAGAGGACACAAAGATATGAAAGAATATTAATTCCAAAGCAGACTGTGAAGAGCTACAAAAAAACTCACAAACCTGGGTGGCTGGGCAACAAAATGGCAGAGGAAATTCAACATTGAGAAGTGCAAAGCAGCTTGATTCCCAGACTCAAATGCATTAAGTGGAATGATCAAGGGGAAACCATCAAAACGTGCAAAAAAGACACCAGACTTCAAGGGTGGGTGTGGCAGTGACATCACAAAGGCCTGTTACAGGACCTCAGCCTATTGGAGGATGGTGGTGATCTCACAGAGAGACACTGACATTAGCCAGGCGGAACAGAGGTGTAATCCAGAGGCAACGTCAGAGGCTCCTGCAGCTCTGCAGCAGAAAGGCTCCTTCTCAAGGTATCTCCTTGGGAAAAGAGAGTATTAGGATTAACGTACATGAGCATGAGGAGGAACCTCGTCAGAGTTTTCCCTTTCCCCACTACTGATTTTGTAGTCCCTGTTTAGAAGATAAGAGCCTCTGGGTATGTCTACACTACAAAGTTAATTTGAACTAACTTTAATAGTGGCTATACATACAAACCGCTAGTTCGAATTTAAATCGAACTAGCGGAGCGCTTAATTCGAACTAGGTAAACCTCATTCTACAAGGACTAACGCCTAGTTCAAAGTAAGTAGTTTGAATTAAGGGCTGTGTAGCCACTTAATTCGAACTAGTTGGAGGCTAGCCCTCCCCAGCTTGCCCTGGTGCCCGGCCACTCTGGGTCAAACCAGGGAAACTTTTCTGCCCCCCTCCTGGCCCCAGAGCCCTTAAAGGGGCACAGTCTGGCTACAGTGCTCATGCCAGTTGCAAGCCTGCCAGCACCCAGCCAGCAGACCCTGTACCTGGCACGGCATGAGCCAGCCACCTGCTGCCACCCAGCCCTCCGCCTCTTCCCAGGACCAGGCTGGCAGCTCACAGGAGCCTGCCCGGGGCCGCAAGAGGCGGGCGCCTGCCTGATCTAATGCAGAGATCGTGGACCTCATCGAGGTTTGGGGGGAGTCCTCCATTGTCCACAACCTCCGCACTAGGCACAGGAATGCGGCCGTCTAGGGCAGGATAGCTGCCAGCCTGGCCACCAAAGGCCACATGTGAACCCAGGAGGAGGTTTGTATGAAAATCAAGTTGGTCCAGTGAGACCCCCGACACTGAGCCCTGAGCTTAGAACATAAGAACATAAGAATGGCCGTACTGGGTCAGACCAAAGGACCATCTAGCCCAGTAGCCTGTCTGCCGACAGCGGCCAGCACCAGGTACCCCGGAGGGGATGGACCGACGACAATGACCAAGCGATTTGTCTTGTGCCATCCATCTCCAGCTTTCCACAAACAGAGGCCAGGGACACCGTTCCTACCCCCTGGCTAATAGCACTCCATGGACCCAACCTCCATGAATGTATCTAACTTCTCTTTAAACTCTGTTATAGTCCTAGCCTTAACAGCCTCCTCTGGCAAGGAGTTCCACAGGTCGACTATGTGCTGTGTGAAGAAGAACTTTCGCTTATTAGTTTTAAACCTGCTGTCCATTCATTTCATTTGGTGTCCTCTAGTCCTTCTATTTTGGAAACTAATGAAGAACTTTTCTTTCTTCACCCTCTCCACACCACTCATGCTTTTATAGACTTCTATCATATCCCCCCTCAGTCTCCTCTTTTCTAAGCTGAAAAGTCCCAGTCTCTTTAGCCTCTCTTCATATGGGACCTGTTCCAAACCCCTAATCATTTCAGTAGCCCTTTTCTGAACCCTTTCCAAGGCCAAAATATCTTTTTTGAGGTGAGGAGACCACATCTGTACACAGTACTGAAAATATGGCATACCATAGTTTTATACTTCCCCTCCTCCTTCTTCCCCTGGCTTCCCCCTTCCAGCTCCCTCCTCCCAGGTTTCCCCCTCCCCTCTTTCACCCTCTCTCTTCCCCTCTCCCACCTCCTTTTCCCAGTCTCCCCAGAGGTTAATCCTCCCCCTCCCCAGTTTTGTTAAATAAAGAGAGTTTCTATTTTTGAACATAAGTGTCCTTTATTTTTTACATCAGGAAGGGGGGCTAGGGAGGGGTAAGTGGAAGGAAGTGAGGGAGGAATGGGGTACGAGCCCCTAATAGGGAGGACTAGGGTGGCTCTGCGGGCTCCTCGGGGTGGAAGCTCTCCTGCAGCCCCCCCCCCCGGATGGCAGCCTGCGGCAAGTGCAGCCGGGCTGATGGCCGAGTGCTGTGATGTGCTGAGTGTGGGCACTCAGAGCACTCCAAGCCAGGACTGCTTTGCTGTCCCTCATCGAGGTAGACATGCAAGCGGGGAACCCTGAGAACTGTCTGTCCAGGGTGGGGGTCGGGTCCCTTTAAGCACAGCCCTTGGCTAGCCTGAGGCAACAGCTCCACACTCTAAGTCCTAACCTGATGCCCTGCTGGCACTGCTTCTGGCCAGCCTTAACTTCAGTTGAGGGTCCACTCAATGTGGACCTGCTATTTCGAATTAGCAAAACGCTATTTCGAATTAGTTTTTAGATCTAGATGCACTAATTCAAATTAGCTTATTTCGAATTAACTAATTCGAATTAAGTTAGTTCGAATTAGTGCTGTAGTGTAGACATACCCTAGCTGATTTGAGAGCACTTTATTCTGCTTAGTGAATGTGTTTCAAGGGCTTGGCTAGGGGCAGGACATCAGCCTTGCAGAGGAGTGAGGGGTGTGGCAGTGACATCACAAAGGCCTGTTGCAGGCCCTCAATCTATTAGAGGACAGTGGTGGGGAGATGGTGACCTCACAGAGAGACCCTGACATCATCCAGGCAGGACAGAGGTGCAAGCCTGAGGCAACCTCAGAGACTCCCTTCACCCATGTATGGCTTTGTAGGAGGCCTTTACAAAGAAGTGGGGATGGAATTACTCTGAGACTGATCCCTCTGGTGGTGACCTACTTCTCAGCCACCTACTTCTCAGAGTCTTGATGGTGATTGGCTAAGCAGAGGGCTATTGATAGGGATCAGTTTCCCCAATTTTCCATCTCTGACCCATGGCAGTCCCTTCTTATGCATGCTCTGCACAAGGTCTTGTCTGACTTCAGGCATGTTATGCTGGGGAATGTGCTGGCAGAGTCCCCAGACAAGCGCCAATACATTTTTCAGGTGAGCATGGTCAGGAGAGGAAGAGAACAGTTTTACCTTAACTCTGCGGAGAAGTGGAAAGAAGAAACTGGAAATCCAACGTCCAGTTTGTCTTCCTAGCTTGCACCCCACTGCATCCTTGGTCCAGGCATGCTATGTTGGGCCCTTCCTCCTTCAGGGACATGTGGAGGAGATGGAACTGCAAGTCAGGGCCCTGACTGGCTTTGGCAGTGAGAGCCTCAAATCCCTTACCCCTGCCCAACTTCCCCCTCTCCCCGCCTGAGATCCAGGAGATGGTGCTCACTGAAGAGTCACAGATGCCTTCCTAGAGCACCAGATGGGCCCAAAGGGAATCAGCTTTTCTCTCCTACAGCACTGAGATCCAGGAGCAGGAGGGAAATTCTCCTCACAGTCACGGCCTTCCTCTGACCAAGGGCTTTCAAGCCAGTGAGGGGCAAGGGGTCTGTCTCCACTCTGATGATGTTCATGAATCAGGAGTTCAGAAAGGATGGGTTCAGACACTGAACCTTGTCTCAGTCTAGAGAGACAAAGACAAATTGCGACAATCCCCATCTCAAGCGCCATGACCAATGAGTCAGATCTTCCACCCTGAACACAAAGGCTCAGTTCCAGGGATGGGACTGGGCATGTTTTCACAGCATGTGCACTGGTCTATTGATCCTCATCTGCATCCTTCCCCCCAGCTTGTCACCTTCTGCATCAGGTCCAGAGTGTTCCAAATAGATTCAATGCCATAAGGAGCAGCAGAGCCCCATTCTGATTCTCCATCCCCCTCGCTGAATTTGACATAAATGACCTGTGACCCTGGCTTCCTGATGCCAGGCATAGGCAGGCTGGCTCTGATAAGCTGTAGGACCTGCAGCTGCAGGGGCTGTGGGTTGGGAGTGTTCCCCTTAGGCAGGCAGAGTCAGAGCAGGGAATGAGATAGACGAGTCAAATTCATCGTCTCCTGGTTCAGTGGAGAGCCTGGGACTTTAAGGGGACCATGTTCCAGCCCCTGCTCCAGCCAAGTTCATGCCAGGCCTTGGGTCCCTTCTTGTCCTCCTGGAGCAGCTGGGGGTGCAAGTCCCCGTGGAGGACCCTGCCCATATCCCTTTCCCCCAGGATCCCTGAGAGGGGGACAGATGGAGCTGAGGGTCTAGCTTTAGCTCGTCTCCCCTAGTGTCTCCAGCAAAGGGACTTGGGGGAGAAAGATTCCTGGCCCAGGGGAAAGTGGGAGCTGACAGTGGAATACTGATGGAGCCCCCTCTCCTTCCCTCCCATTAGAACTCAGCACAGTTCTCCAAACTGCAGAACTTAACATAAGAACAGCATACTGGGTCAGACCAAAGGTCCATCCAGCCCAGTATCCTGTCTGCTGACAGTGGCCAATATCAGATGCCCCAGAGGGAGGGATCACAACAGATAATCCCTGTCACCCACCTCCCGAGAAACATAGGGACTAGAGGCTAGGGACACCATTCCTACCCATCCTGGGGAATAGCCTTTGATGGACCTAACCTCCACGAATCTATCTAGCTCTTTTTGAACCTTGTTAATGTCCTAGCCTTCACCACATCCTATGGCAAGGAGTTCCAGAGGTTGACTGTGTGCTGAATAAAGAAAAACTTCCTTTTGTTTGTTTTAAACCTACTGCCTATTAATTTCATTTGGTGACCCCTAGTTCTTATATTGTGGGAATAAGTAAATAACTTTTCCTTATTCACTTTTTCCACACCAGTCATGATTTTATAGACCTCAATCATATCCCCCCCCCTTTGTCTCCTCTTTTCTAAGCTGAAAAGTTCAAGTGTTTTTAATCTCTCTTCATAAAGGACCTGTTTCAAACCCCTAATCATTTTTGTTGCCCTTTTCTGAACCCTTTCCAATGCCAATATATCTTTTTTGAGATGAGGCGACCACATCTGTACACAATATTCAAGATGTGGGTATGCCATCGTTTTATATAGAGGCAATAAGAAATTTTCTGTCATATTCTCTATCCCTTTTTTTAATGACTCCTAAATTTCTATTTGCTTTTTTGACTGCTGCTGCACACTGAGTGGATGTTTTTCTATCTCTTGAGTAGTTGTAGCCAAATTACTCCCCATCATATTGTATGTATAGTTGGGATTATTTTTTCCAATGTGCATTACTTTACATTTATCAATATTAAATTTCATTTGCCATTTTGTTGCCCAGTCACTTAGGGTATTGTCTACACAGCAAAGTTATTTCGAAATAACAGCTGTTATTTTGAAATAACTTTACTAGTGTCTACACAACCAAACCGCTATTTCAAAATTAATTCAAAATAGTGGAGCGCTTATTTAAAATTTGGTAAACCTCATTCTACAAGGAATAAAGCCAAATTCAAAATAGCTATTTCGAAATAAGTGCTGTGTAGACACTTATATTGAAATAGGTGACCTCCAGCTTCCCAGGGTGCCCTGGTGGCTACTCCAGCCTCAACCAAGAACACTCCTCTCCCTCTCCCCTCCCTGGAGCCCTTAAAGGGGTAGATCCTGGCCACACTGCCTGTGCCAGCTCCAAGCCTGCCAGCCCAGAGCCAGCAGTCACTACTCCTGCCTGACCCAGTGGTCCCAAAACATGAGCCAGCAAGCCACTGGCAGCCAGCCCTCCACCGCTCCCCAGGAGCAGTCTGCCAGCTCCCAGGAGCGTGACAGGGCTTGGAGGAGGCAGGCACCTTCCTGGTCCAAGGTGGAAATCATGGACCTTATTCAGGTTTGTGGGGGATGCCCCCAATGTCTATGAACTCCACACTAGACAGAGGAACGTGGCTGTCTGTGGCAGGATAGCTGCCATCCTGGCCACTAAAGGCCACATGCGAACCCAGGAGCACATTCGCTCCCAACCCAGCGCTGCACCCGATCCCCTGACCGGGGTACCTCCCACCTCTCCTACTCTTTCCTCCCCCATCCTCCGCCCTGGGTTTAAATTCATTGTGCTTGATGGGGCGGTGGGGTGATGTTGCTGTGTCCCTGCTGCCTCTTTCTGCGGGGTCCTAAGACCCGCCGATTTTGACCGCGCAGCCGCGCATGCATGGCAAACCCAGCGCCTGTTCCCCAGAGCGCCAAAGCAGCGCTCCTAGTGCAAGGGCTCACGCCCCCCGCACCACGGGCGGCCCTTTGAAACATTAGGGTGTGCCTGTGCACACCCGGCACACCCCGTGCGCATGTTTTGGCTACTACCAACAGCAGTGCAGAAAGAAATGCAGCATAATATGGTATTGCAACGCTTCCTTTTGCACCACAGCTGGTGGCAGAATTGCCCCACAAACTGAGTGGCTAGAAAGCAGGTGCCACTGGTCAGGTGCCTACCTAAGAAGGCAGTGCCACCACCAGCAGGAGCCCAAAAGGAAGGCTGTCATTGAATTTTATTGCTATCCTTTCTTTGCACTATTCCTGGTGGTGGGTCTACCTTTCAAGTGGGCAGCCAGAAAGGCAGCACTATCACCAGAAGCAGTGGAGAAGGAAGGGTGGCATGGTATGGTGTTGCCTCCCTTTCTTCTATACCACCAATGATGGCAGCACTGAATTCCAAACTGGGAGGCCACAGAACAGCAGCCTCTGGGCAGGCATCTAACTCAAAAGGCAGCACTGCTACCAGCAGCAGAGCATAACTAAGGGTGGCAGGTGATGGTATTGCTGAACTTCTGCGTCACAGCCAGGAAAAGGGTGCATGTCCCCCAGCTGGGGTAGGTCCAGGTTCGTCTGTCCCCGTGCTCCCCAGCCAGAATGAGGAGTACAGCAAACTGGACTTTCCCCTCACTCCCTGATGAAGAGGAACAGCCAGCAATTTTCCCATGTGAATGTGGGGGTTTGGGGCAGTCATGGGTGGGAAACAGGGGGACATGCCCTGCAGCCAACCCCTTTCACCTGCCTATTGGTCTGTCTCTTTTCTGTATGGTTTTATGAGAAGCCATCCCATTCCAGGCACATCCCATTTTCCTGGCACAACCAAACGCTGGCCTTGCTTTAAATTATAAGAGGAAGCTGCATACCAAGTGTGGTGATCCTAGCTCTTACCGCTTAGGAAGAGTTCTTGAACAGACAGACAAACTCTTTGAAATATATAATAGATTAAACTAGCTCCAGCATGAAGTGCTGTGAGTTACTAGACTGTATGGACTGCTTAAGAGAAAAAACTTAAAAAACAACAAATAATCTAGTAGCACCTTAAAGACTAACAAAACATGAAGATGGTATCTTGAGCACAACCCACTTCTTCAGATGACCAAGAGAAGTGAGCTATCAAGGGCAGGATACCTGTCACGTGACCCTTAGCCCAGGGGAGCACCCATGAAGGGTTTGTCTAAACATGGACTTGATCAACAAAACTTGTATTTCATGTGTGCTTAATCCGCTGACCCTCTCGAACCACAGCTTTCCTGGGGCAAGTGAAAGTGTGAACGCACCTTTGTCAGCAGGAGTACTCTCCTGATGACAAAGCTAAACCGACAAAGCAAAACCGCCTCGTAGGGGATGGAAGCATTCACACACACTGACTTTTAGAGACAGGGCTGTGTTGATCAACACAGCCTTATCACTAAAAGCTGCGTAGTGTAGACATACCTAAGTGGCCACATTGCTAGACCTGGGAGCTCACACCAGGAATGGACTCTTTCCCACACCCAAGGTGGCACACCCCTCTCATTCAAATATCTTTGCTCACAGAAAGCACAACCCATTTCCCTCCCTTATGGGAGCATGCTGCCCCAAGGGCTAGGTGGTGGGAAAGAGGTGGGTGGAGAGTGGAATTTTTCCAAAGCAACCTTGTTCCTATAAAGCCTGCTCTTGATGATTCAGGAGTGTCAATGGTAAACCAAGACCTTGCACTTAATCAAAGTGTGGGTGGGGTGATCTGAGAGGGGGAGGAAGAATGAGGGGAAAAGATAAGGAGAGGGTTAGTGGGGAGGGCCTGAGGCTAACAAGGATACTTGGGAAATTGAATTAAAAGGCTTTCAGGCATTGCCTCCAATTTTGCATCTTTGTATTTAAAACCCCTCCACTAAGACCACACACCAAATAGTCAAAAATCAAAATCTGGTGGCTAAAACAGGTGCTGACCTGAATTCTCCTTCCCAGGGTCAGCCTGCAGAGACTGCTGTAGATTAGTCAATTATGCCCCCTGGTGGCCATGCTCCTACAGCTCTCCAGACAACATGAGCCTCCCTGTACTTACTGGCTGTGTCTAGACTGGCATGATTTTCTGCAAATGCTTTTAATGGAAAAATTTTCCGTTAAAAGCATTTTCGGAAAAGAGCATCTAGATTGGCACAGACGCTTTTCAGCAAAAGCATTTTTTGCACAAAAGGACTTTTGCCCGAATGGGAGCAGCATAGTATTTCTGCAAGAACACTGACAATCTTACATGAGATCGTCAGTGTTCTTGCGGAAATTCAAGTGGCCAGTGTAGACAGCTGGCAAGTTTTTCCACAAAACTTGCCAGTCTAGACGCAGCCTATATGTTTGGCACAACCTAAATAATACAATAAAATAACAGCACTGGGACTGGTCGGGCTTCACTAACAAGAGATTCACAACTTCAGAACAGAAGTCTATGCCAGAGTCAGCTCTCTGACAGTTTGTTCCTTCCACTGGAATACCGCCCCCAGCTAAATAGCTTTCTCAGATCAATCTGGCATTGGAATTTTGTGTTTCTTGTTGCCTGCAGTGGTCTCTGGAAAAGTCTTTGGTGATGGTTGAAATGAGAATTTCCCCAGGAGTTTAGAATATCCTTCTCAAGGTACACATGATTTGCAGGTGCGAAGCCTGATTCAGACGCATCAGGAATGTATTTGTGTACTCTACCTTCTGCAGAAAGGCTTGTCCCTCCCAGGTGCATGAATTACTGCAACACCTCCTCCTCGTAGTTTTCCTAAAGTATTAATCTTCATGAATCCTTAGCAATCCATTGAATACTGCTGCCAACTCTCCTATTTTTTGTCACAAGTCTTGGGATATTTACTTGTTTAAAAACACATGTTTAATCCTAATGATTGTGGAGAAGAGCCTGAAAGTAGGAAGTGAGTACTCCCTACAGGCTCAAAAACCAGGAAGCAAACAATAGGAGTCCAACTTAAAAATGAACACCCCCACCCCATGAATTTTGAATGCCTGAAGTTGGCAATACTGATTACATAACTCAGGTACTAATGAAGCCTGTGTCTCTTCCCCCACTTCTGCAATGAGCAGAAAGTGAAGTAGCTGTCCATTGTATAGCAAGACAGGAAAACAAAGACTGCCCCGTTTAGCAACTATGTTGAGTCAGCACTCTCTCTTGCTGGGCAATTACAATGCAGAAAACGTCCATGTCAGCAGCATTTGGGGACTACTACTGGCATTTCCCAATTGTCTCTTAACTACAATGCTTAGTTTTTAACTGTGGATTACTCAGGCTATGCCTACACTTGAAACATTGAAGTATGTTCACTGCATCAACACTGGGAGAGATTCCTCCCAGCGCTCTAGGTAAACAAGGAGCACACTGGTGCATTACAGTGCTGTTTTTGGATATTCACAGTCACTTATGTAAGGTGGGCACTTCCCCACCTAAATGCTGATTTGAATGTCCCAACTGTGGGACATTGTATTAAAGATAGTTTGGAAAAGTACAGAAACTGTTTGCCCTTTTGGTTTATTTATGATGCATAAAGAAAACCTCGAAGGCCTCAACATTTCTGGCTTGTCTCTTTTATCAGAAGTTCAGATCTTAGCTATGCTGTCTTTCTTGAAAGACTCTATGGAGGCAGCTACACTAGTAAAGTCAGAATCCATCTTACACAAGAATTGGCAATGATATAGCATCAGCAGCATAAAGATGCTACTGTAGGAAAGAATCTAACAATCTGTTGGTTTTCATTACCTGGTAGAAAAAACATCCGAGCCCTGTCTATATTAACAGTCACAGCTTTGTTACACAGGTGCAGTGGTACCCATACTAATTTCTGTTGCATATGTAGACAAAGTCTTATGCATGATTAGAGAATTAGCAGGTTTAAGATCCCACAGATCTCATGGAAGTGAACCCTGATTAACTGAGGGGAAAAGATTGTTAGGCTAATCCTCTTTGTTTTGGGTTTGCTTTTAATTCGAAGACTTGAGTGAACAGATGGAAGGAGAGTTATTCTATTAAAGTTTCAGCAGCCAGATCTGGCTCCAGTTAAAAGTTGAGAGGACTCCCAGGCGACTACTCTAGGTCCTCTGAGAAAGCCTCTTGCACTCCAGGGAGATGTATGTCTTGACTTTTCTGAGGTGAAGGGAATCTTACCTTTTGGAGAAAAAAAATCTTCGGCTATGTCTACACTGGCGCAATCTTGCGCAAAAGTGGCCGCTCTTGCGCAAAAACTTGCTGCCTGTCTACACTGGTTGCGTGTTCTTGCATAGGAAAACTGACGTTCTAATGTATGAAATCAGGGCTTCTTGCGCCAGAACTCTGACGCTTCCACTCAGGAATAAGCCCTTTTGCGCAACTGTTCTTGTGCAAGAGGCCAGTGTAGACAGGCAACATGAATTTCTTGCGCAAGAAAGCCCTATGGTTAAAATGGCCATCAGAGCTTTCTTGCGCAAAAGAGCATCAACACTGGCATGGATGCTCTTGCGCAAAAGCACATACCAGTGAAGACGCTCTCTTCTGGAAGAGTTTTTGCACAAGATCTCTTCCGCAAAAGAGTTCTTGCGCAAGAAGCTGCCAGTGTAGACGTAGCCTTCAGGTCTCCTTTGTGCCACTGTTCTGGTGCTGATCCTAAACATAGAAAAGGGAATGTCTCGACTGGCAATAATTGAGCTAATTCTAGTTAATTAGCTTAGCTGATATACCCCTCCCCATGCTCCTGGTTAAACTAAGGCAGTGGAACTAGTGCAGCTACAAGGACTGCTGAAACAGAGCTGCTCCTACTTGGCTGTCTATATTTAAGCAAAAAAGGTCACAAGCCCAAACTTACCTCTTTAGGTTATTTTAAGGTATTCAAATAGCATGAGGACTCTACTTTTGAGAAGACGACAGAGCCCACAGCTGTATGGTTTGGCCTCTTTAACATGCAAGTATTTTAAAATGCAGAAGCTGTGAGCAGCCATTACGTGGATTAAGAGGGGTAGCTGTGTTAGTCTGTAACTGGAAGAACTTCAAAAAATAATGAATAGTCACTCTAGAAGCACCTTGGAGACTAACAAAACATGTATACGGCTACATCTACACTGCAGGCTTCTTGCGCAAGAACTGTTTTGCACAAGAGTTCTTGCACAAAAGGTCTTGTGCAAGAGCATGTCCACACTGCCATTTACTTTTGTGCAAGAGATGTGCTTTTGCCGTGTGGATGCTCTCTTGTGCAAGAAAGCTGTGATGGTCATTTTAGCCATAGGGGTTTCTTGCGCAAGAAACCCCTGCTGCCTGTCCACACTGCCTTCTTATCATAGAATCATAGAAATATAGAGCTGGAGGAGATCTCAGAAGGTCATCAAGTCCAGCTCCCTGCTCTAGGCAGGACCAATCCCAACTAAATCAACCCAGCCAGGGCTTTGTCAAGCCGAGACTTAAACACCTCTAGGGATGGAGACTCCACTACCTTCCTAGGTAACCCATTCCACTGCTTCACCACTCTCCTAGTGAAATAGTTTTTCCTAATATCCAACCTGGACCTCTCCCACCACAACTTGAGACCATTGCTCCTTGTTCTACCATCCGTCACTACTGAGAACAGCCTTTCTCCATCCTCTTTGGAACCTCCCTTCAGGAAGTTGAAGGTTGCTATCAAAGAGCTCTTGCGCATGAGGGCTTATTCCTCGTGGGGAGAGGAATAACTCTTGCGCAAGAAGCCCTCTGTTACTACGCTTTACTGTAAATTTACTTGCGCAAGAACGCAAGTGCAGTGTAGACGCAGACGTAGATGGTATCATGAGCTTTCATGGGCACAACCCACTTCATTGTGCTCACGAAAGCTCATGATACCATCTACATGTTTTGTTAGTCTCTAAGGTGCTGCTAGATTATTTGTTGTTTTTTAAGTTTAGCCATTATATGGGGGCAGCCTATTCACTTTCCATTATGCCTAGTCCTTTCCACAGGTGACTCAGGAAAGGCCAGATTGTCTGGAAAAATACTTACTACACCAGATTTCAGTATTCACTGAAAGCAAGAGAAATGCATCTGTTTATGTTCCTTATCTCAGGTTATACTGTGTTTGAGAGAGTTCAGTTTTTCTTTTAAGGTCAATCTTATAGTTGGAGAATTTAGTCTGCTCTAGCCTTTAGCATTGTAAAAGAACTGCTTTGCCAGCCAGCTAGCACTAGAAGTGGGACAGTAGCATAACAAATAGTAAAATACAACAAAGGAAATAAAAACCAACAATCCAATCAAATAAATTAATCTGTACACAGCTGTGGAGGCAAGACCATGAGTTGGCTTGCTATTGGACCTGCTTCATCCCTAAGCAGGCCCGGAGCTCTCCCTACATACCTGATGATAGACTGGATGCCATTTACAAGACTGTATGTGCCGTGTAACAATTACTCTTCTGTAAGAACTTATGTTGCTGAAGCCAAAATTATCTGCACTTAAATTCAACTACTAACTACATAAATGGCCTTGGTATTCTTCCTCTGTCAAAGGAAATGTAGGGACCCAATTCAGCTTGGTAGTACCAGTTTTACAACTCACAATGCAGCAAACAGCAGTTTACTCTCCATCTCCTCACTAAGATCTATTAAAAAGGCAGCTGCTTGTGTTTTGAAATGTTTATTATGGTTCTTAAAATATTCCAATATATTCTTCTTGAACTTTTTCCTACAAGAAGTGCTATTAGTATGATCCAAAAGGACACTGGATACCTCTCAGTGGTTGGGCCAAATGCTTTCTGCACACAGGGAGTTTAACCTGTGGAAATTCTGAACTCTTCAGTTTTGGTGTGTGGTTTCTCAGGACAAAACTAAACTTGGGCATGGGAATAGGCAGTACATTGAGAGTACATTACCATTAGTCACTGAATTATTTAATTGAAAATGTCCTTTATTTGCAATGAAAGAGCATAAGCTATGTAGTGGCATCCAGTTAAGTGTGAAATCAGTTCAGATTGGTGCCAGTGGATTTAGCTTCCAGGAGCAATGTAGCGGGGGCAACAGGAGAGAACCTCAGTGCTTTTGCTTCAGTGTTCCTCCCTCAGGAGCCATGCTGCACCTGTGTTATGAGTTTTGTGACTTCCCCCTTAAACTCAAACAGCATACAGCCTCCATAGCCCAACCACACTGCTGTGTGACAAACCACCAGCCTGGTCCTACACAGCCATAATTTAGCAGCTGTTATTTGCTATCTCATCCCCAGGAAAGTAACCAGCTAGCTTAGACTAGGATAGTAAATGTGAACACTCAGGACATGGGTAATAGGTGCCTCTATAAGAAAAAGTCCCAAAGACTGGGACTGTCAGTGGGTTGTGCCCAGGAAATGATACTATATATAGGTGTTAGTCTCTAAGGTGCCACAGAACTACCTGTTGTTTTTAAAGTTACAGACTAACACAGCTATCCCTGGGAACTCTATGAAATCAGGACACCTAACTGAGCAGCCCACAACCATTCCTGGGTGAGACCATACGTCTCACATCAGAACAGCTCAATTCAATTCTGATTCTTTTGGCGTAAGGGGGCGGCTCCCTTAGGGCCTCTCTCCGGAGGGACTGAGATCTGCGGCCTCTCGAGCTGTCCCCTGAGGCCCTGCCGGGCTCCAGTAGAGGGCGGCAGGAGTCGGCTCTGCGGGGAAGGGAGTCACCGTGAGAGAAGCCAGGTCCCGGTCCCAGCCCCCACCAGTCCCGTGGCAGCCGCGTGGGCGTGCAGCTGTTCCTGCTTTCTCCTCGGCTGCGCTGCTAGCAGAGCCGATAGGCGGGGCTAGTGTTCCCCGTCGCCCTCCAGTGCAGCTAGGCTCCGCCGCGGAGCTCTGGGGGCCCACCCGGTGTCCGGCAGGCGCGGCGCGGCGCTGCTCGCAGGAAAAGCGGGGAAGGCAAGTCCGCGTGGTGCTGCGACCCCGGGCGCTGCGTGAGTGAGCTCGGGGCCCATTGACCGCCGTGTTCGTCGAGCAGCGGGTTACACAACTCTGGGGAAGCGAGAGGCGACTGACTCGTGGGGTTTCCATAGCAGGCTGGGGAGGGGAGTCCAGAAAAGGGCGGAGAACCCCCGAGGTGGGAGATATCGGTGCAGTCAACACACGAGTCCAGTGTTTGCTTTAGAAACATTGGAGCCCTCCCAAGGCAGATTTTTTTGAGGACAAGGCGGGGCCCGATCTCCCCCCCCCCTGCCTCTTCCCAGGGTGCAAAGTGATGACTTTTGGAGGAAGAGTCATTCAGTATCTCAGCAGCGATTCCCGTGCCCTCCAGAATGCGGAACCTTTTGGCGTTGCTGTTTCCATCGGCATGTTCCTTGCGGCACTCCTGGCAGCTGTCTGGGAGGCAGGAGAGCCTGTTTATTACTTGCCTGCTTCCAACTGTTCTGAAACTAGACTTTAGACCAGTAGTTCCCAAACTTTTGGGCATCACGCCCCCTTTTTGATTTTTGAGAAACCCTCATGCCCGCCCCCCTCCCAAAAAACCTTGTTGAGATAAATAAATTAATAAATAAAACCCTGACTGGGCCAAAAAACAGTCACAGCCCCTTTAATTCCCGGGGGTGGGGGTGGGGTGTGTGTGTGTGTGTGTGTTAAAGGTGCAGGTACTCCAGGTGCATGTTCTGGCGGACACCCATGCTAAGAAAAACAGAAAAGATCTGACATTTCACATGGTATTTTCTAACTTTTTTTTATTGGATGGACTGGGCTCTTTTTTGGGGGGAGAGTTTGGGGGGCCTGGGTAACCTTGCACCCCCTCCCAAAAATCTCTTTATGCCCCCCCCAATTTGGGAACCTATGCTTTAGAGTTTAGACCATACCTATTCTGGCTTCTATTTTACTCCTTATTAGTGTTTGTTTTTAGAAGACCACATTTGAACGGAGACTGCACAACCTGGAGCAGAAATCTGCTACTGTTAAAACATTTAAAAAAAACACAAACCTGATTCTTCTTAGGGGTTGATTTCCTTGTTCCCTTGCTGTGTCTCATGATGCAAAATAACTGCTCACTTACCATGATGCATGACCAGTAACTGGGGTGTGGAAATGGGTAAACATAAATAGCATGAGCACCCGCATTATGTGGCTCATTGTCTTTTTTGAAAGGAACTCTGCTGGTCTCACCATGGCAGGAGGGTCAGTGTGATCAGCTGGTTAGTTTTTAATTAGCTCTAGAAATGCTCTAGTTTCAGGATGTTTAAACAGACTACTGGAATCCCTCGTGGTACTAACATGCTACCAAGGCTATTCTTGTCCCTGGAAAAGGACATTTAATTCTATGCACTATTTTTGGGGGTTCAGATCACTTCTCTTCTGTCTTGCTTTGAGGTTGGGCTCTTTTTTTTTTATTTTGGGGAATTTTGGTTTGCTACATTGCTTTCCTCCCCCTCAGATATTGGCGTGACATGGGATGTGAAGGGAGGAAGGAATAGGCTATTTCAGCCTCCCCCTTCCCTCCTTGTGACTCCCCACTGCCATGTGCTTTTGCGGAAGAGATTTGCTTTTGCGCAAGAGCGTCCATGGCAGTGTGGACACTCTCTTGCGCAAGGAAGCTCTGATGGCCTTTTTAGCCATAGGGCTTTCTTGCGCAATAAATTCATGTTGCCCGCCTACACTGCCTTCTTGTGGAAGAGCTCTTGTGCAAAAGGGCTTATTCCTCATGGGGAGAGGAATAACTCTTCCGGAAGAAGCCCTGTTTTCCGATGCTGTACTGTAAATTTACTTGTGTAAGAATGTGCATGCAGTGTAGGCGTAGCCTAAGAGAAGGGGGACTGTTACTATGCAGAACATATGAAGCAACATCAGAGGAGGCCTTGTGGTGACTATTGGCCACTTCTACTGCCTCTGCTGCCTTCTCTTACCGGCTGAGACTCCCACAGAGAGCTGAGGCAGTGCAGGGAGCTCACTGTTCTACACCATGGTCCCTGTCTGGAGGCAATCTTGTTCTCTAAACTCTGGGGATGTAAAATCCCATTTTAATTGGTTAACTGGTTAAACATATTGTTTAACCTGTTAACTGATTAAAGGGACAATGGCTGGGAGGTGTCGGGCTGGAGCAGCCTCCCCCCCAGTTATAGACCATGCTTGCAGTGCATCCGGGCTGTGCTGCTATTGACAGGGGCTGCTCTGGGTGGACTGGAGTGTCCCCTGCTTGTGGAAGGCCCTGTGAGGCTGGAGCAGGCCCCTGGCTGCAGTGGGCGGAGAGCTGCTTTCACCACCACCAGTTAACTAGAACTGGTAAGGTTGAGGCATGCCTGTTAACTGGTTAACCATTCACATCCCTACTAAACTCGGGCTGCTTTGAAAAACCCAGAGCAGGACAGTTGGCAAGTATGCTAAGGACTGCAGGATCTCTCCCCATTGTGGTGTTAAGCGCCTACATAGAGGTTTATGTCTATTGTATAGTGCTGCCAGCACCTTATGTAATGCTGTACACTACGTGTACTGTGTTAAACATGTAAGAGTTGCTGCCCTGAGTGAAGGCAAGTAGCAATGCCATAAAGAACTAACCCAGTGACTGGCATATGGTCATTACAGCTGGTCTACAAGCTCTTGGCATTACTAAATCTTACCATTTATGCAGGCCCCAAGCCTACAAAGACTTGGCTTTTGGTACATGATTTGTCACCATAACTACAATGGGACTATTAAGTCTTTGCAGAATCAAGTCCTTACTTTCCACAGATAAGGGGTTCCTGTTACAACCTTTTTGTTTAGTCTTTTTTTTTTAAACCTTTTTTTTTTCCCTGAAGAAGGAGCACTGCTATCTAAGATGGGATCCAAGCTCTCAGTGGATGACTCGGTGTGCGTTGTGATCGTTGGAGGAGGTTTTGGGGGAATCGCAGCTGCCAGACAACTGAAGTCCTGGGGAATCCCATTTGTTCTTGTGGATATGAGAGATGCATTCCATCATAATGTGGGTGCTCTTCGGGCCTCTGTAGAGAGCGGTAAGTTATTTGCTTTTTCTAAAGTTTGTGGACCATTTCTGGTCCCTTGTGATCTATTGACTCCATTGGAAGATATGGAGGTCATTTCTGAAAGATGAACTGCACAAGTTTAAAAAAAACTCTTGTAAAATTCCAAAATAGAAAAATGTCTCTAGTTGCGGTTAAACCAAACTGTTTCTGTATTCTGATAAAACTTGAGGTCACTACTGATTTCTGAGAAACCTGAGCTGCAGACTTCTGATTCATGGGCACAGTGACAGCACAAATGCACTTGTTCCTACTAATGGTTATCTGCAAAAGCAAATTTGTAAAGTTATGCCAGCTGTAAGTTTCCCAAAGCATGGGGAACACCGTGCCAGGTATTTGTGAAGATTTAATGATCGCTCTATCATGAACAAGAATTTGAAACATGACTGGTACTCTGAATTGATATCTTTATCCTCTCTGATTCTTCAAATATTACTCCAACAGTGGGGGCATGAGCCTTGCAGCTAAGATTCCTCAGGAGGCTCTTAAATATCTCCAGTGATGGAGATCTCACAACCTCCCTAAGCAATTTATTCTAGTGTTTAACCACCCTGACAGGAAGTTTTTCCTAATGTCCAACCTAAACCTCCCTTGCTGTAATTTAAGCCCATTGCTTCTTGTCCTGTCATCAGAGGCTATGGAGAACAATTCTTCTCCCTCCTCCTTGTAACTTGACTTGACTTCTTTAGATACTTGACTTGTGTAGCTTTTTGTATAATGTGTATGCGCATGAATGCTTGGGGCTCCTGTAGCTAAGTCATTTGAATCCCCTACTGAAGTTATGCTGCAATAGTGTAAAATATGACCTGTAACTTACTGCCTTTCTTCTCAATAGCGATCAGCTAGCTTAAAAAAAACCCTGCCTTCCTTTCAGCCTGCCTCTGTGTTCCATTACATATGCTGTTCCTGAACTTTATGTAAAAAGTCATAAAAGAAATGCTGTCAAATAGCATGAGACCAAATTTAGATGTACATTAAAATCTAACCAACATCTAATATCTTTAATACATTACTCTGCTGCTGAGACAATTTAAGGGAAAATAGCTCCTCTTGTGGCCCATGGGCCTGCAAGGAATAGCATGGTTATTCTCCAACTCTTTCTTTCTAAACCACACGGGAGGGAGGGGTAGGAGGAGGAGAGAGAGAGGGACAGACTGACAGTCTTTTCAGGGACCTACCTCCTCTTCAGCTGTCTGTTTCATCCTGTGATTTGCTAGACAGGGCTCTACTAGAAGTCCATGGACCATAACCTAAAAATTGCTGACAAATCCTTAAAGTCAAGATGACTTTGCCTTTTTGGCTTGAGTTATGGTTTTCTTATGAAACACTTCTCCCTTCTTACTTGATTCCAAATGGGATTTCTGGCTTGTCTACAGGAGGATGTCAAATTAATTTGGATTAATTTTCCTTGAAGTGGATCATCATTAAACTTATGTGCAAGCATGTCATTGAGGCCAGGTCTATTCTATAAATCTACATTAATTATAAAATGGATGAAAAACCCACACACCTGAGCATCATAGTTATACCCACCAAACCTCCCGTATAGATGGCAGTCTATCGATGGGAGAGATTCTCCTGTGAACATAACTACCATTTCTCAAAGAGGAGGATTAGCTGTGCCGATGGGAGAAGCTAGCTGAACTGCACTGCTTAATGAAAACAAGCCCTATGAATTAAAGTGGCCTTAATTTCTTTCAATTTAATTTTCCTTCAAAGTGAATTAAACTAAATTAAAGCTCCTTTAATAATAGCATCCACACAGGGATTTATTTCCACTTCAAATTCACACTTTTCTTAATTTGATTATTTTTCCTGGATGCCCCTGTTTAGAGACACCATTAATTGTATACCTTCTGCTTTTAGTTCTTTTCAACTGAAGCAAAAACTTTCTGGATCTTACTGTGTGGCAGAGACTAGGTGTCAAGACACTAGTGCTGTGGGACAGGTCTCTATTCTGTGTGTTTAAAAAAAAAACAGATTCTTAAAGGAGAGCTAGTTGAATAAGATGTCTGGAAACAGCAGAAAATAGACTTTCTAGTCCTCCAACATTTTTTTTTCTTAGTCAGTATGTAAGTGTCATTAACCTCCCCTCATTGCAGGATTTGCCAAGAAAACCTTCATCTCTTACTCTGTGACCTTTGAGGGGAGCTTCCGACAAGCCAAGGTGGTTGGAATAGACCCACTGAGGCAGAAAGTCTTGCTGAATGATGATGAAGTGAGTGCACTGGGGACAAAGTTAACTAAATGACTTCTGATGAATAATTTTACTCTACAAATACAAGAGCGAGGGGTTGATTTCTTCTCACTGTCCTGTTCAGATATCCTCTGTTTCTTTACATGGTTTCTTTCTTTGGACTGACCACAAACTATTAACTGAAGAATTTGAGGTAGTCCAAGTGGTGGTGATTATTTGTGATTGATCATGTGGTAGTCATCTGTTGTCTAATTGGATAAGGAACTCAGAATCAGGTGGGTGTAAAACAACTGTCTGGGCTCTGAATCTTGCAGTGGTAGCAAATAAGAAGGATGAAGAAATTTTAGAGTATTAGATTTTTTTATTTCTGGACCATACAGAGCTTGCCTTCAGGCATGGTTCCTGGAAAAAGTACAGTACTGCAGTTGCTTTCCAGCTTATTTGTGTCCATAGTAGTTTATGCACCTTCCATACAAGAACACATGCTGATTTAAAACAAAATCAACATGCAACTCTCATTTAACATTAAAAACAGTAAGGCATTGATTCAAACCGAGCCAGTGATCCATTGTAATAAGAGTAAAAGTAAAACTACAATTTTGATGAATGCTTACAGTTGTGCGCACTTTGGCTAGGTCTACACTTGGGGACGAAGTTGAACTAACATACACAACTACGGCTACATGTAGGGCAGGGTGGCCAGCCCATTTAACAAAGAGAGCTGAAACAATAGTGGGAAAAATGTGAAGAACCGCAACAGAATTGTCAAGCAAAAACAAAAAAGGAGGCTGCCCCTTTAAGAAACAAGCTTAGGCTTTTTGGCCATATCAGTCTCCTATCGACGGCCGCCATCTTGGGTACCATTTTGAATAGCTGCCCTGGTGAGCACAGAGGAGCTGGGGGCTGTTCAGGGGGCGGGGGGAGGAGCAGACACAGGGGCGGCTTCGTGAGCGCTGCGCTTTTCGGGGAGAAGAGCCACATGCGGCTCATGAGCCGCGGGTTGGCCACACCTGACGTAAGGGGGTTGACAGGAGAAACTCTCCTGTTGATTTTTCCCTTACTCCTTGCGACCCGGTGGAGTATTGAAGTCAACAGGAGCACCGTCGGCCGTCAATTTAGTGAGTCCTCGATTCACTAGATTGACCCTCTGGAGATCAGTCTCTGCAGCATGAATCTCCCTGTAAATGGAGACAAAGCCAATGTCCTAGCAAATGGATTAACATACAGATGGCCACATTTTAGCACAATGCTGTGCAAGCTTAACTGAAATCTGTCACAATGTACAGCACCATCTGAGCACGTGATTATGTACAGAGGGTTCAGCTGGGGATGTAATCGAGTAGTTAGGGTTGCCAGATGGTTTAACAAAAAAATACCGAACACTCCTTCTCCCACCTCCCGCCCCCCCCCCCCCCCCCCAAAAAAACACATCGGGAAAAAATTCTGTCGGGGCAGAGGGAAAAAAAGAGGGGGAGACAAAAGTTGTTAAGCAAAAGTTGCACCACTCCGTCCAGTTTAGGACTACGTGCTAACCACTAATGCACCCATGTTTCCCCCTGAGCCAGGCCCCCCAGTCTCCCCATCCTAATGCACTCACCCCTGCCTCAGATCCAGGTCCCCCTAGTGTCCCCCCCCCCATCTCAGTGCAAGCTGAGGCAGGCATCGCCAATGTCGGGAGCCCCCACTCCAATCAAATCGTCCCCCTCCCCTCCTGCAGAGCCAGACATGGGAGAACAATCTGACTTTTAAAGTGGCTGCTCCTGCTGCCTGGCCCGGCTGCCTCAGTTTGCAGCGTATAGAGGAAGGCATCACGCGGCCAGTTCCCAGTCTCTGCTGGTCACATGGGCCAGAGCAGCGTGCGCTCTGCTCCCATCCCAGCCTGGGGCCCCCCCCTCAGTGAGGTGCCCGGCCAGTGCTCCCTCCTGCCCCCCTTCATTTGCTGCACTCCTAACTCCCCCGCCCCTGCCAGATGTGGCAGGGGAAAATTGTCCCTGCCCAGACTTCCGTCCCAGAGAAATAGGAAATACTGGACATTGCACATGTCCGGTGTTTTTTAACCAGACGGAGCCCACAAATACCGGCCTGTCTGGGTGATAACTGGACACCTGGCAACCCTACAATGATCGACTTGTGGAGTACTTGACTACTTGCTTCTCCCTCCACCCTTGCTGTGTCTGTATGAGAGGCGGCAGGAGTAAACTGGAGTGAGCTTAAAAGCTGATTTCCCCCAGCACCGTCTCCGTGGTGCTGCCTGCCCCCCACGCTGCCGCTATCAGAGGCAGCGGGAGAGGGTGCAGATAGGGGAGGCTGTTATGAAGCCTCTCCTACAGAGGCAGGGGGGGAAACAGCCTCTGCCTGCGGTGCTGTCTTTACCACTCAGCAGGCACCCAGAAATGAGGCTGCCCGGGGCATAGAGGCTGCAGGGCATGCCCGTGGGGTGCAGGGGAGCACCACCAAAGCTAGAGCTTTGCAATGCCTGACCATGTCCCTCTCTTACTGGTGCCATGTGGTGCTGCTGCCTTGGTCTCTGGCCACTGTGCTCGCCTTTCCCAGACACTCCCTCCTGAGGCACATTCTAGACATTGCAGCCAGAGACCTGGGCAGTGGTGTGTAGCACAGGCAGGAAGGGGACATGGTTGGGCAGATGGACACTAAGCCAGGGTCAGGAGTCCCAGCCTGTGGGACTTTATTTTTTTTTCCAGTAAGCGCTTCAGCTCTAGAGCACCCGTGTAGTTGGTGCCTACGCATGCCCAGATGGTCAAGCCACAAGCTCTGTGAGTCTCTGTGCAAATAACTCACTTGCTGTGCAAAGTGACCATAAAAATAAAAAGGACAGGGCATGCCCCATGCAAACTCACTTCGAAGCTCAAGCCCATGAGTACAGAAGAACCTGGAATATTTACCCAGCTTCAATTGTCGTGTCTCCCAGGGAGATCTCTGAGTTCTTCGTTCCCAAAACACGCCTTGTGCCAGCTTCCTACTTGCGAAGTGACTGGGCATAGGGTTGAACTGGGCATAGGGAAGCAGAGCACAGCAATTCGGCACTAAGGCAGGACTGAATGCTGCACACACGTCCAATCAGGCTCTCAGACAAGCTGTTCTCCTCGTTATTGCTGGTAAGAAATGTAAAATAAACAGTCCAGAGGTCTCAATCCCAGGATCAATGTATGGACAGTACCAGTGTGAGCTTCTCAGGACTGTCCTGCCGATGCTTTTTAACCCAGTTAATAACAGAATGCTTGGATCAGAGATGGGACTAGCAAAATGGATATGTTTTATCGAAGGTGAAGGACTGCCTGGAGAATGTAGCTGTGTTTCCACCATTTCCATTCAATCTCTAGACTCTGTAGAGATGGCCAGTAAGAACACCAGCTCTGATCATAACTTATCATGTGCCTATTTGTCTGTTGCAACATGGACTGAAGCCATGACACCCATTTTGTATAGTGCTCGCACCTAGAAAAGAGGCTGTGATAGTCCATCAGACTCACCCAGTCCCCATTAATATCTTCTGATTGGCGATTATGTGAATCATTTAGTTCAGCCAAAGATGTCTGTTTCCGAGCTCAGTTGTTTAGTTCCCGGAGGAAGGGAGGTGTTGAAGCACCAGCTGGAAGGCAACTCCAAAGTTTGATGTCTTTTACCTTGGCCTTCTCAAGTGATGTCTGATTGCACTGTCTCCCCTTATAGGAGCTCTTCTACTCTCACCTCATCCTTGCTACAGGCAGTGATGGGCCTTTTCCTGGGAAGTTGAACCAGATCATTGACATGGAAGCTGCCATTCGAACTTATGAAGACCTGGTCCAGGAGGTGAGATTGAAGGCTACCAGGGGAAAAAGTGGTGGGTGACTTTCTCCTTTTGAGAAAGATGTAAGAAATTATAATTATGGTGAGAGCTCATATCAGTATCCAAATGAGGGAGGATGAAACTAACAAGAGTGCTGGCAACATCCAGATTAGGAGTTGAGAGGTGAGTGGGGTTTTATAACGCAGTGGTGCTTGGATCAGAGACGGGGCTAGCAAAATGGGTACATTTTACTGAAATTGGATTGAATTTTTTCCTTTAAAAATGAAATTTGAATAATTTTAGACCTTAATACATTTTGCACTGATCTCAAAACTTTTAAACATGTTGCAAGGGACTTCACCTTGAACCAACCTATAGTAAGAACTAGGAAGTATTTCATCTTCTAACCATTTGAGTTTGATCCCTTATGCTTGTGTTCAAACCTATCTCCTTGTAATTAAACCGGTTTTATTCTTTAAATAAATTTAATCCAGTGTTGTCTAATCTGAACTGTCTGGGTAACTCCATTTATGATAGCAAACTGTTGTGTATTGGTCAATTTGGGGGGCAACAGATCTAGTATGTGGGCTGTTCAGGAGAGCAATGGACAGAGCAGAGTATACATTTTGGGGGGAAATCCAGGACTGGAATTGTGTCGGGGCCACTCTGCAAGTGGGAATCAATAACGGTGGAATCTAGTGAGTGACTGGTAGGCTTCAGCTATACACAGATAGTCAGAGTCTTACCTGCAGGCTAGAAAGCTGTTTGTGAGCAGCTCAGGTGGGAGCTATGGCAGCAGAGCAGGTTTGTAGAGAAAGGGTGGTGACACAACCCCTCACAGGTCTGGAGTGTCAAGGGGATCTCTTTAAAAAGGGAGAAGGAGCAGAGTGTGCAAGCAGAAAGAGCAACAGGAGGGAGGGGTGGGGAGAGGATAGAATTCTTCAGAGTGCAGCCTTTAGGATTTGATTTCAAACACCTGGAAACTGTGGGCTGGGGAGGAAGGAGAAAGCCCCATGGCTGTGGATTGTAGACACACCCTATCTGGGAATATTTTCATGAAATTCTTGTAGCTCTGAGTAAAAAGGAATATGTGCCAAAGGCAGAACTGCAGTATGGCTGCAAGGCCAGATTGTCAGAATGAGATACTATGAACAAATACTCTTCAGAAGACAGTGATGTTGTTCAGACATGTCTAGAGTCTGGATCAACTGGTTAGTAAACTTCATTTTTGCCCCATTCTTATGGGCTGCCCGCCATGACTTACTGTGCTAGTAAACACGTTTGATGGCCATAAGATTGTCTTTTGAGTGGACTACTTATGATTTTCAAAATATTTGCTTTCAAAATATAATTGGTATGCTCACTTTTTGTGGGAGTATATCAATTTCACTGCTGCTGTTACTGCTGGACTTCTGAAATGATCTCTCATTGCACAGTATAATTCTATATCCAAGTTTAACTCCACCTGTTTAAAGATTTAGTAGGCATTTTTAACTTAAACATTTCAACTCAAGCTGTTTCATGTTGCTAGAGCTAAGGGTTTAAAGAGACAGAAAATCCTCATTTAAGTTTAGAATAAATCATTTAAACAGTGGGTCAAACAATTGCAGTAGGAGAGATCTCAGTCTTAGGGTATGTCTACACTACCCCGCTAGTTCGAACTAGCGGTGTAATGTATGCATACCGAACTTGCTAATGAAGCCCGGGATTTGAATTTCCCGGGCTTCATTAGCATAAAGCTGGCGCCGCCATTTTTAAAAGCTGGCTAGTGCGAACCCCGTGCCGCGCGGCTACACGCGGCACGGGCTAGATGGTTCGAACTACGTAGCCATTCCGAACTATCTGTACTCCTCGTTCCACGTTCCACGAGGAGTACAGATAGTTCGGAACTACGTAGTTCGAACTATCTGTACTCCTCGTGGAACGTGGAACGAGGAGTACAGATAGTTCGGAATGGCTACGTAGTTCGAACCATCTAGCCCGTGCCGCGTGTAGCCGCGCGGCACGGGGTTCGCACTAGCCAGCTTTTAAAAATGGCGGCGCCGGCTTTATGCTAATGAAGCCCGGGAAATTCAAATCCTGGGCTTCATTAGCAAGTTCGGTATGCATACATTACCCCGCTAGTTCGAACTAGCGGGGTAGTGTAGACATACCCCTAGTGACTGACTTTACCATTTTGTTTCAGGGCCTAGTTTAGACATAAGAGGTTCCATCATCTGCTAGTCTCACCAGCAGTGCTGCAACTAAATACACAATCTCTTTCCTATACCAGAGTCTTTCGTCATCCAGTAAACCAGTAGTTCTCAAAGTGTGGCCCACAACCATCTCGCAGGCGGGCTGCGGGCCTGGGGCTCACCCCCGCCACAAATAGAGTAGACATTGCTAGAAGACTGTGGGATATAGAGCAGTGGTTCTCAAACTTTTTGGCCCACATACGGATGTTAGCAACTAGTCAACTATCTGATAAACAAATGCTTAACGGATAGTGGAGAAGCAACTTGACTAGTCACTTCCCTCCCCCTCTCCCCACCTTGCTGCCTCTATCAGAGAGAGGCAACAAGGTGTAGGCGGGGAGCAGGAGCCAGTGCTGGGGAGAACCGGCTTTAAGCCAGTTCCCCCAGCACCATCTCCAGGATGGGGGCAGGGCAGGGGAAGCAGAGGCACAGCAGGGAAACAGCACGAGCGGGGACTGCTTCAGTCCCTGCTCACGCTGTTCCCACTGCAGACACTTCTGCTTTTGAAATGTACAAGAGCCCTCGCCCCATGCTTTCTGTGGCGCCCCCTCAGAGGCAGCAAGGGATGGGGGAACAGGAGCTGGTGCTGGAGGGAGCTGGCTTAAAAGCCAGTTCCCTCCAGCACCATCTCCAGGGTGCCATCTGCCCCCCTCGCCCCTGCTGTCTCTATCAGAAGCAGTGGGGCAGGAGCAGGGAGATTGGGGACACTGCCCTCCCCCAGACAGTGGCTGTTGCTACTAAGCAGCCTCTGTTCATGGCAGCCAGGGCTGGCCACGGACAGGGGGCTGCTGCCTGAGTAGGCCCTGACCGCAGCCAGCTCTGGCCGCTGTGAACAAGCTGGTCCAACACCTCTTGTTCCAGAGACTGTGTGAACTCAGCTATAGTAAGAAGGGTTTCCTACAAATCAGGAAGGTGCACAACTGGTGGTGCCAGAATGAATCTTCGGTCTGAGTACCTCACTCTAGGTTACTTTATGTCTGAAACAATGCAACTGGAGATCTGATTTTGTTGGCTTCTTGACTTTTCAAGCTCCAGAAATCTCCACGTATTGTGATAGTAGGCGGTGGTGCTGCTGGTGTTGAAATGGCTGCGGAGATCAAAACAGAATACCCAGCGAAAGAGGTATGAGAAACAACATACAATAATTTAATGTTCCACACACTGCTTCCTTCATCTGGTGATTTTGATGTGTTCTTCCACATTGCCTCCTTCTAGACCAGTTTGGATTATGGTAACTATGAACTTCCTCACAACCTGACTTTCCTTGCAGCCAGTGTTCTTGCACTGTCTCCTGGGAATAGAATAGCTTAGTCTCTTTTCAGTGATCTCCCCCCCCACACACACACACACCTGTCCATCCTGCTCTGCCTTTGTAGCCAAGAAGTGCATGCTGAAAGCGAGCAGTCTACCTAAGGCTTGTCTGTTGATTTCTTTGCCTGCTTACTGGGACAGCAGTCAGACACACTCCTGTTTAAAAAGTATTTGTTTCTAGCTGACTCAGGTTTATTGTTTTTTCCCAGTTAGCTGTCATTTCGCATTTGTTCACAGGTGACTCTCATTCACTCCAAAACCGCATTGGCTGATGTGGAGCTCCTACCAAGCGTCCGGCAGGAGGTGAAGGAGATTCTTCTCAGGAAACAAGTGCATCTCTTGTTAAGTAGGTTCTTAATCAAGTTCATGCAGTATTTCCCAAACTTGGACTGAGGTATCTAAAAATCCGCAAAGCTTCTTGCCCCACTCCTCCATCTACCCCTCTGCCATGTACGTTGGCCAAACCGGATAGTCTCTATGCCAAAGGATAAATGGACACAAATCAGACATTAGAAATAGCAACACACACAAACCTGTACAGGAACATTTTAAACTGCCTGGTCACTTAATTATGAATGTAAAAGTAGCTGTTCTTCTACAAATGAATTTTACTAACCAGTTACAGAGGCTATGTCTAGACTGCAGGCTTCTTTCGAAAGAGGCTCTTTCGAAAGCATCTTTCGAAAGAGCCTCTTTCGAAAGATCGCGTCTAGACTGCAGGCGGATCTTTCGAAAGAGAAATCCGCTTTTTCGAAAGAGAGCACCCAGCGAGTCTGGATGCTCTCTTTCAAAGACAGCCTCTTTACATTGAAGAACGCCTTCTTTCGAAGAGGAACTTTCGAAAGAAGGCGTTCTTCCTCGTAAATTGAGGTTTACCGCCATCGAAGAAAAGCCGCGTTCTTTCGAAATAATTTCGAAAGAACGCGGCTTGAGTCTGGACGCAGGGGAAGTTTTTTCGGGAAAAGGCTACTTTTCCCGAAAAAACCCCTGAGTCTGGACACGGCCAGAGAGAGTCTGTAGAACTGGAATTCATCTACAGATTTGACACTTTTACCCTGGGTTTGAACAAAGACATGAAATGGTTGGAGCATTACAAAATCCATTTATCCTGCCTTTAACATCTGCATTTCCATATCAAAAGATATGTATGGAATACATCCAGCCCACTTAATTAGCTTCATTAGCATGGGTCCTACAATTGATGGGTGGTACTTCTGTTGTTTTATATATAATTGGTTTGTTATATCCACTCCAGTTTATCCGATGAAGTTTTTCCCATGAAAGCTCGTGATTATATATTTTGGTTAGTCTCTAAGGTGCCACAGGACTAGAAGGAACCTTTATCTCTGATGATTATTTTTGGCAAGAAAGACAGAACAAGGTTCCCTTCAATACCTGTTCACCCAGATCTGCTAGTGGCTGATAAGTTAAGATCCATGCATTGCTCCTGTAATGGGGTACAATACCCATTCCTTTTGATAGCTTTCCTGGAGCTGCATTAAGTAAACCAGCATAAAATGCCTTTCTAGAGCAGAAGTGGGCCCATGACAACTGGAAGGAGCAATTATAGGAGAGCCTCTGCAGGCCTGAAATGGAGCATGGCCAGAGCAGATACGTCTTCAAAGAATTTAGTTGACACGCTTAAGGCTCTATTGCAGGCATGTCAAACTGGCGTTTGGATGGCTGCATGCAGCCCGATCGAAATTTTTTGCGGCCCGCCAGAACATTTTTATAAAAGAATGAAGTGTGGCCCACTGGCCACTCAGAGCACATGGCCGAATGCCTGCTCACGGCCGACCGGGCTGCTCTGTGTTGCAGCAATTGCTCATGGCTGGCTGGGCACTCTGTGCTGGACTCTCCAGCAGGTGCTCACAGCTGGCCGCTCTGCTCGCACCGCCCCAGCGCCTCAGGTGGCAACGTCAGCTCTGGGACCCAGGTATTAGGTTGGGGGGGCTGGGAGAGCCTGGCTCTGTGGAAAGGGGGAGGCATTAGGTGGAGGGAGAGCTGGAGGTGCTTGGCTCTGGGGGGAGGCCCTTAGGTTGGGGTGGCCTGGTTCTGGGGGAGGGAAGAGGCATTAGGTTGGGGGGGCTGGCTCTGGGGGAGTGGAGGAGAAAAGGGTTAGAACGAGAATATGGGAGTTCCTGGCTCTGGGGGAGAGAGGAGTTATTTTGTTAATATTTTTTTTATTTATTCATTCTAAAATAAAATCACAAAATGTATATTAATTTTATATAAATAAATGTCAATTTTTTGCAATTGCATGAATAATTATATCTTTATGCAAAATCTCAAACTTACAAAGTATCTGAAATTTTCACAGAAGCCTGTTCTATTTGATTAGCCACTGTCTATACTTGTCTTTATTTCAACAAAACCAGTTATGTATCATATACAAAATTTAAAAGTACCTTAAATTTATATATAAATTAAAAATATGTAAAATTAATTTAAAAATTATTCAATATGAGCAAATAACAATTTTACACATCGAGTTATTGTAATATTATAAAATATATCTAAAACATAATCTATAATAATAATAAACTACGACTTTCCAACGCAGTACATTTTCTTTGGTGGCCCTAGGATTGCCAGGTGTCTGGTATTGGTGCCTTTTGCCTGGCACCTAAAATGCTTTTTTTGCTTGACAAACGATCTGGGAACCCTAGGTGGCCCTGAAAGCTATCAGTTTTCGTTTGTGTGGCTCTCAGTAGGCTTCGAGTTTGACATGCCTGCACTAGAGTGTCAACAAAACAGAATGAAGATTTTGTTTTTAACAGTGATAAAACAATGCTTCCTCCCCTCCCCCCCCTCCAGTTTTATTTTCTGAAATTACATGAATGATTTTAGTTGAAGCTTTGGGAAGGGGGAAAAATCCGTTTGATGGAGGCATGGAAAATTCCAGCCTAAACAGTTTGTCAAAACTGTATATAAGCAGTTGAAAAGAGGGTCTTAAAAATGTGTCAAGCTATCAACATAATCGTATATAGCGGTCAACATTTTTCAAACTTTAGCTTCTAAATTTAGGTTCTAAAATTCACATTTCAAAACCAAAGTGACTTTTTAAAGGTGCTTGAGCACTGGCAGCTTTCATTGACTTCAGTGCAAAGGAAAGGCATTCAGCATCACCCAAGAGGTACTCCGCATGTGACAGGGTCAAGCCTTTCTGCATAATGGAAAAATGACGGCATTATCTGCAGAGACAAGAGGCTTGGACATTAGATGTGAAGGTACTTCACAGAAGATAAAAGGAAAAGTAGGAATTCAGTATGAAAAATGTGATAAGCTCCAGGAAAGGAAAAAATGGAGGAAACAGTCTCTGAAATGGAACTTTGGGAGATATTTTGGTATATCTTGCATAGAACAGATATTGTAATTGGTGTTCTACCTATACAATCTTTATAAAAGTATTTTTATTTAAAATGACCCACTTTGCACTCCTTAGGCTTTGGTGTCCAAGGAAGTAGCTTATGCTGCTACTCAACCAGGGGTTCTCAAGCAGGGGTATATCAACTCATCTAGATATTTGCCTAGTTTTACAGTAGGATACATAAAAGCAGGGCCGGACTGAGGCATGGGCGAGCTGGGCAGCTGCCCGGGGCGCCAACCAATGGGGGGCGCCTGATGGCAGCTATAAGGGGTGCGCGGTGTCCCTTACAGCTGCCATCAGGTGCCGCGCGCCCGGCTCCCGCAGCGCCGGCAACCAGCGCCCTTCCCCCCACAGCCGCGGGGCCCTGTGGCCAGGCCAGGCTGGGCAGCGCATGCACCATGCACCTTGGGGGCGGGCCCGCGCCCCGGGGGCGGGCCAGTGCATATGCTGTGTGCCCGGGGGCAGCGCCACACACCTGGGCCTGGGACGCCAAAAGGGCTTGGGCTGGCCCTGCATAAAAGCACTTGCTAAGTCAATAAAAACAAAAATTCATACAATGACTTGCTTATGCTGCTCTATATACTATACACTGAAAGGTAAGTACAATATTTATAAATCAATCAATTGAATACTTTTATATGGTATAAATGAGAAAGTAAGCAATTTTTCAGTAATACTCTGCTGCAAAATGTTTGTATTTTTAGGTCTGATTTTGTAGTTTTTAAGAAACTTGTGCCATGCATGACAAATCAGACTCCTGAAAGGGGTGTAGTAGTCTGGAAAGTATGAAAGTCACGGGGACAAAGAGCAGCAGGGATGCTGCTGCACTAGTGATCAGAAAAGACCTCTGTGCTTCTTGTGACAGGTGAGAGAGTCCAGAACATGCATACGCTGACTTTAAACCAGTTCCAAGAGAATATGGCAGTGAAGACAGACAAGGGCAGGGAGGTTGCTGCTGACATGGTGATTCTCTGCACTGGAATCAAGATCAATTCATCAGCATACAGTAGTGCATTTGGTAAGTTAAAATCCCGGCACAGTGGGGCTAAGATTGTTCAGCACAGGTTATAAAATGTTTTAAACGTAAATATCAAAAAAGATATTTCGCCCTTGGAAAGGGTTCAGAAAAGGGCAACTAAAATGATTAGGGGTTTGGAACGGGTCCCCTATGAGGAGAGGTTAAAGCGACTGGGACTTTTCAGTTTAGAAAAGAGGAGACTGAGGGGGGATATGATAGAGGTCTATAAAATCATGAGTGGTGTGGAGAGGGCCGATAAAGAAAAGTTATTTATTAGTTCCCTAAATAGAAGAACTAGGGGACACCAAATGAAATTAATGGGTAGCAGGTTTAAAACACTAATAAAAGTTCTTCTTCACACAGCCTGTAGTCAGCCTGTGGAACTCCTTGCTGCAGGAGGCTGTGAAGGCTAGGACTATAACAGAGTTTAAAGAGAAGCTAGATAATTTCATGGAGGTTAGGTCCATAAAAGGCTATTAGCCAGGGGATAAAATGGTGTCCTTGGCCTCTGTTTGTCAGAGGCTGGAGAGAGATGGCAGGAGACAAATCGCTTGATCATTGTCTTCGGTCCACCCTCTCTGGGGCACCAGGTGCTGGCCACTGTCGGTAGACAGGATACTGGGCTAGATGACCTTTGGTCTGACCCAGTATGGCCGTTCTTATGTTCTAACTTTATCCCAGTTCAGTATTTTAGAGATTGTATGCAAGTAGTATTGATATACCAAGTAAAATAGTTAGAGCACATTTAATTAATCTCTGTGGTTAAAGCTTACACTTCAAAAAAGAAAGTGACCCTTTGGAAGTTTGTTCAAGAGGGTGTACACCTAGTGGTTTGCACAGGTTGAACCTCTCTGATCTGGGACTCTGGTCTGGCAACATCTGTGATCCAGTAGGACCACAGATGTTGCTGGACCAGAGAGCTGTGGGGGCAGCCTGGAAGCCATGCTGGGAGGCTGGGAGTGAAGCTGGAGCCTGGTGTGGAGCTGGTGGCCTGGTATTGGAGCCCAGCTGGGACCAGAGCCAGGCCGAGGAGCAGAGCTGGAAACGGAACCAGAGCTGGAGCCTGGCAGGGGCAGCGGCTGAGAGCAGAGCTGGAACTTGGCTGGGGGGACTTGGAGCAGAGCCACAGCTGGAGCCTGGCCAGATTGGGGGGAGGAGGGAAGCCAGGAGCAGGGAGGCTGGAGGGTCTGGGACCCAGCCAGGGGCCTAGCTGGGAGCAGAGCCAAAGTCTGATGGATGAATGTGCTGATAATACTGTGCTGCAGAAACATGGTGGTTGGAGGTGACGGGGGGGGGGGGGGGGGGGGGGGAAGGAACTTTAGTAGCTGGTGCACTTAGCAGTAGGCCTGTAACACTTGTAGAACTCTCCACTTGAGTAAAGTGCCTGAGTGCAGATCATTAGCTATTAGTGAAGTCAGTGGACTTATGAGACTTTATGCCATTTCAGAATCTGCGCCCCGGTGATCAGCTAATCCTACTTGGTGAATTATTTAAAAACCTATGCAACAGAATAATTCTAAGGGTATTATGTTTCAATTAAAGTATTTTACATTTTAAAATGAAAAGCCAGTTGTCATATACTAAATATTACTTGTCTGCCTTCCATGTTTTCAAGGGGAAGACCTAAAATGAGAGAATTAGTGCAGTGCATGTGTGATTATACATTTTCTTACATGTGTGATTTTTAACAAGCATGCAGTTCAAATTTTGCATGCCCTCAATCCATTGTTCCTTTAGATAGCAATAGAAATGTTTATATTGTACCAGTTACAATTTCTGGCAGAACTTAATTACGGTATTTGAATATGCAACAGGGATTGAGGGGAGCAACTGCTGCCTATTCAAGGAAGATCTATAGTCTGGCTCCAACTGTGTTTCAGTTGTGTATCTGGAGAACTATGTATCCTGTGTGGCTAAAATAGAAACTAGTATGCTGTACACATACAATGAACAACTTTCAAAAGAAATTCCTTCAAGCATCTGAAAGGCACTTGTCTTCACAGGATGAACCCCATTCTTTATCTACTGCTTTAAAAGGGTAATTGAGTCATTCAGGAGGAGAAAAGTTCAGAGGTTTTATTTAAAGTTTCCCCCAAGCTTACCATTTAGTTGAGAAATTTCAATAAAAAAATTCAGTGCAAAGTATAACTCATCACCCAGAACTATATAGGTGCCTGAAAATAGGAGCAGGGATGAGAATAGGTTAGCATTAATGTGCTATAATGCAGATCTGAAATTCTGTGAGTCTCACTAGAATGACTAGATACCATTTGACAAAGCTAGGAGTGGTAATTATTCTTCAACAATCAAATCTATTCAGGCCACCCTTTCATTCTAGCCCTGAAAGTCAATTTAGAGAACCTAGCTGAAAACAAAAGTCAGCATTTTCATGTCAGGTTTTTGACTTGTGTAAGTTGTCATAGCTCCACTGACTTCAACTGAGCTGTGCCTCTTTACACTAGGCTGAAGACTTGGTTCCAGGCTTTTCCTGGTTTGCATACGTTGTTGGCTCTCCGGTGATAGTACCAGCTGAAGCATCAAATAGGATTTATTATGCATCACATAGGAGTGACTTATAAGGCAAGTGTCATTCTCTTGCAGTGGCAAACATAAGTTACACAACTACTCTATCAATAGCTATATCATTAACTATTTAGTAGTGATTCACCTGAGTACTCTGTGTCACTGGATATGCATTGTTGTTCAGAGGTGATGCACTTTTTTTGTTTTTTTTTAAACAGGGGAGAAGCTGGCGAGTAATGGTGCTTTAAAAGTCAACCAGTACCTACAGGTGGAAGGGTATGATAACATCTATGCTATCGGCGATTGTGCTGATGTGAAGGAACCAAAGATGGCATACCATGCTGGGCTCCATGCCAATATTGTGGTGACAAACATCATTAACAGTCTGACACAGAAACCGCTTAAAACCTACCAGCCAGGTAAAACTGTGCATAACAAGTCTTAACTGAGGAGATCCTTTCTTCATCTCTATATGATTTCTTACAAAGTAATTCTATAACTTGTACAGAACTGTATTTAGAGATGAAAGAATTTGGATTTGAATATTATTTCACTGACAAAATAAGCACACTATTTGTTTATTCAGTACTTAGAAATATTCTTCCCCTTTGCTTCTGACTGATTTATTGTTGCATTGGTGGGAGGACATGGTGGTTACAGTTTATAAAGGAAGCCATTATTTTAATGATTTGTTTATCAAACTGATATTAAATTATTGGAACAACAAAATATCATGACTTAAAACTCTTATGACCTGAGCCTGCAAAATCATGAATAGTCTTTTATCATGCATTTCTTGTGTGAATGTTTACCAGTGCCTAATTTTTCCTCTGATTTTATGTAACTCTAAATCAGGAATAATTCCATTGAATTCATTGGTGTAACTCCATGTAAAAGATACGAATCAGTCATCTATAAATGGAAACATCTGTTGCCTGAAGGATAACTGGTTTTAAAGAGAGGGCGATAACAAGCTTATCTTGTTTCACCTTCCACGCTTTTTCCAAATTATAAGGTTAAAGGATATAACACTGCAAAATCATCATCAGTCAGTCCTGTGTATTCTGTGGTTCCTTGACATTGGCCAAATTTTCCCTCTGTTGGCAAACTGTGTTCCAGAATCTCAGCTTTCATAATAATAAAAATAGCATCTACCCCCTATGGTTGTGGAAAGATGTTAAAAATGTGAATTGAGTGCAGCTGATGCCCATCTAAGCCTGCAAGGAGCATTTGAATATGATTTGTGAATTGATCGATTTAGTTCAGGGAGTGGTTCCACAGCTGTGGAATTAAGCATTTGTCCAAGATACTACAGCCTTGTACCAAACATTTTGTTTCTTCTCCTGGCCCTGAAGGACCTGTTTGGAAGTCCTTCTTCCCTGTATGAGGTAGAAATAATGTTTTCTTTGTTATGTAGAATTAGTCTATGTGCGATCTGGGAACCAGAAGTGGCTAGATTAAACAGCTAGACTACCCAGAGAACAGAACTGAAGTGGTTGAGGTCCCTGGAGATGAAAAGATGAACTGCTGAAATTGATAAGCTTCCCACTTCCTTGGCATACACGGGGGAAGAGATTCTAAGACCGGCTGCCTAGAAAACACTATGACTGAATCCCATAGTCCTGGGCATTCTAGAGTATCAGACAAAAAATCTCTTGTATTTCTTACCATGTAACTTGGTCCCATTATACTGTGAAGTACATGGGTGCTGATCATCATGCTGTTTAATTTTATTTGCAACTTTTTTGACTGCTGTCTATATTTCTCATTTCTAGGGTCACTAACTTTCCTGTTGTCAATGGGCCGGAATGATGGGGTTGGCCAAATTAGTGGATGCTATGTGGGACATCTCCTGGTGACTATTGCCAAGAGTCGGGACCTTTTTGTTTCTAAGAGCTGGAAGACTATGGGACAGACTATGCCTTGCTAGATAGAAAGAACAGTGATGAAGTGGCAAGGGAACAGCTGTTATCAACTGGCATTAACAAAGCTGGAAAATGACACAAGCTACACGGCTATTTGACTGATACCAATACTGCACCAAATCATGTATCATAAATGCCAAAGCACACTCTTTTTGAAGTAGATCAACACAAACTGTATTTCTTGTTGAAACTTTAACACTCAGTTCATGTGCTACGATGTATCAGAGGAATTCAATTTAAATAGATTTAAAATTAAGTAGCAGAACATGCTGTTTTTAAAAGTCCATTCACTTTTGTCCGTCAGCCCTCTTTTTGGAATGAAATGTGACACTTTATCTCTGCAAGTTCATTTGCTATTTTTCCTTAGTTTGGTTCACACCAACACCAAATCCTATCTCTTCACAACATAGATCTGCTTTTGCAGAATGTATAGCCCAAGGGAAGGCCTTGGATTGCCTAAGTCTTCAAGACAATAATACTCTGAGTCTGGCCTTGAGACACATTCAGAACACAGGGCTGCTATGTTGAAGCGGTGCATAGGCTTGCACCCTATTACCGGTACCTGGCAGAACTCCACACAGGGTCTAATTTAGTGGTCTCTAACCTTTTAATCACAGGATCACTTTTTTAATTTAAGTGCAATGTAAGATTTACCTTAAACCCAAATACCCTGGCCTGGTTTCCTCCTCCCCCTTCTCTGAGGCCTCATCCTGCTCACTCCTTCCTCCCCAAATCTCATTCACTTTCACCAGGCTGGGGTATGGGATTGGGGTGCAGGCTCTGGTCTTGGGCCAAAGGGTTCAGAATGTGGGAGGGGACACCCTGAAGGTGGGGAGGGTTCTGGAGTGGAGTAGGGGGGATTGGGCATTTTGCTTGGCGAGTGCAAAGTTGGGGGCTTGAGTCCTTTCCTCCACCCACCCTGGGAGCAGCTGGACAGCCACCACAGGTTGCCCCAGGGATGAAGCTGGCTCCTGCATTAGGAAAGCAAGATAAGGGACCTGCTGAAGACAGGGAGGGGGTGGGTTCTGGAATGGAGTAGGGGATAGATAGGGCATCAGTGGCTGGAGCACAGGGAGATGGACTGGAGTCCCCACCAGCCCTACCCCCACCCATTAAGGCAGTGCCCTGGCAGCCAACACCAGTTGTCCTAAGGATGGAGCTGGCTCCTGCATTAGGAAAGCAAGATAAGGGATGTCCCAAAGGTAGGGAGGTGGGCTGGGTTCTGGAGTGGCCTAGGGGATAGGGCATCAGCATCTGGAACACAGGGTGGTAGACTAGAATCCTCCCGGCCCTCACTCCACCCCCCCCCCCCCTCCCAGGCAGCAACCCAACAGCCAATACAGACTGTTCCAGGGATGGAGCTGGCTCCCACATCTGTAAAACAGGATAAGGGAACAGGTGGAGGGGGATCTCCAGTGTACTTGGGGATAGGGCATCAACTGCTGGAGCACAGGGTGATGAGCTCAACCCATCTCCATCCACCCAGGCAGCAGCTGAACAGCCAACAAAGGCTGCCCCAGGGTTGGACTTGACTCCTGCATTAGGAAAGCAGGATAAGGGGCAGGTAGGAAGGTGGGCTGGGTTCTGGAGTGGCTTAAGGGATAGGCCGTTTGCCTGGGGGAGCACAGTGGATGGAGGGGCAACTGAAGTGCCAGAAGTTGATAGCTTGCTTCCCAGCCAAACCAATCAGGATCATCTGTCACAGGCTCTAAGATCTATGGGTAGATCCTGATCTATTAGTTGGTGACCACTGGTCTAATTCAATGTCTCTTATATGGAAGTATTTTGTGGCCACAAATTTGGTACTATCTGTATGCCAAAGCTTCACATATCAAATATTTCCACCCCTCAGGGATAGTGCTGACTTTGATTTTATGGCAAAAGTGTCTGCAATAGGGTATGGTTGATAATAAGTACACTTGACACATTTTCTTTTTTTTTCTTATAAAACAAAAAACAAGATGAAATATTCTCAGTAATTACAGAAGTTATTATGGGATAAAACAAAATAGAAGGTCCAAGTACACCTTTAAAATTCTCTCTCCAACATGGAATGTAGACCCCCCAAAAAGAATTTGCCATTCACCCTCAAAAAATAAAGGGGACAAAGAATTTGTGTGTAAAATTCAAAGCTACAAATCTAAAATGAGTCCTAAACTAAAAAAGCAAGACACATTTAAACAAACTTGAAGAGAGCTGGCAAATTAACTACTCAAGATTTCGTTAAGGTGATATAAAATGGTAGAGGGTGTGTATAGCAAGAATTAATCACAGACTAAACCCTCTCCTCCATAGCAAAGGTCTCCATTAACTCACAAAACATCAAACTACTAACATTCCCCCTCTTTGCCACATTTTAAAAATAAAACCCACCTCTAATTCTTTTAATGCTACTCAAATTTATGCTGAAAAAGAAAGTTTCATTTGGCTGCCATAGCTACTTGGTGTCTAGCTTGGCCATTTCTTGCACGTAGATTCCGATGCTCTCACTGTCAAAGAGCAGAAAGTAAATATTCTTCAAGGAGGAAGAACTAGTGTCATCAAAATGGGTAGAAATGGCTTTGAGAGTCACCTGGGCTGCAGTCTGTTTTGGGAAACAGTTTCTATGTAAAGAAGAAGAAAAGGAAAAGACGGAAGTTAGTCTCAAATTCAGTCATTATAATAGTGCATGGAAGCACTACTCATAACACTGAAAAGAACAAAAAAGAATAAAATGCATTTGCAAAATGAGTGTGTATATGTATGTGTGCATACACACACACACAAATACAAATCCTGAATTAATGCAATGCTAGTTGCAAGAATAAAACACACAAGAAATAAAACTCTAGGTTTTCATAGCAACATGAACTCAATAACACTGTATTATAATAACTTTTGCTGGTGAGTATAATGTTGCAAAATAGTTTTATAATTTGTTTTCACACATCTTTCTGAAATGTTCATTTTTAGGGTTGACTTTTTCCATCACTGGTCTAGGCCTACTTTTTTTTTTAAGCATAGAAGTTCAAAGAACTTTTCTCCCCTACTCAAAAGGAAGTGGAAAAAAATACTTTCTCACTATAAAAAAACAAACCGCAACATCACCGCTATCCTCTTAAAAAAAAAAAAAAAAAAAAAAAAAAAAAAAAGCCAGTAAAAATCCCTAACATTCTTTTGAACAAAACTATAGGAAAAATGTTTGAAACTTGGTATGGCTAGAATTCTCAGGATTAGTTCCTTTGCTTTAGCAGGATGCATTCTCAAATTTAATAGTAAGTGAAAGTAAAAGTATTTATCTTATTTTTTTTTATTTGAGATGGTTTGTCCATATATATTCCACTCTTGGTGTGCATGTTCCCTATGCAGTTAGATTGGTATCTTGGCTAGCAGTGTCTGTGGGATCTGCACGTATGCCCTGCATATTCTTATGCTCCCATATGGAAGACAAAGGATGGTGTGGGCCTAACTGTCATTCAGTTCCTTCACCACTGCTGAATCCCAGTGCAATAAAAGACTCCAGAGCAGTGGAAAAGGTAGGTAGGTCAGGCAACATACATATGACTAATATATCTTGAACTCCAGTTACCTGTAAAGGTAAGAAACTTTTCTTCTTCAAATCCTTGTCATATATATTCTGTTCTTGTTCACTTCCAAGTAGTGATCCGATGTGTGGAGGTGGGTGCTCAGAGTCCACTTTAAATAAAGATTGAAGTACAGCTCTTCCAAAGGAAGAATCAGACCTCAATGCTTCCACTATGGAGTAATGCTTGGTAAAAGTATGTACTAAATCCTATAGATGCCTTAAAGATGTCCAAAGTGAGACTATTTTGCATGGAAGCAGCAGATGGTGGCAGTGCCCACCATAGAACAGGCTCTTATGTACCTGGGGATCCTAAATTAGTTAATGCACCCTGAACCTGTACACTGGCCTGAAATCAGTTAACATTTTCATTCTGTCAGCTAACACGAAAGCAAAATGCTGAGGCAAACGTGTAAAGTGTGCGACCCAGAGGCTCCTTGATTAGAATGTGGTTTGGGAAAGAATACTAGTAGGCAGATCAATTTAATTCAAATGGAAGTCTGAAATGATACTGAATGAGAACTCAGGGACTTGTTTTCTCTTGGCAGCAGGTGTATGAACCCTAAAACAGTAGGGCTGTGTCCAGACTCAGGGTTTTTTTCAGGAAAAGTAGCCTTTTTCTGAAAAAACTTCCCCTGCGTCCAGACTCAAGCCGCGTTCTTTCGAAATTAAATCGAAAGAACGCGGCTTTTCTTTCGATGGCGGTAAACCTCATTTCACGAGGAAGAACGCCTTCTTTCGAAAGTTCCTCTTTCGAAAGAAGGCGTTCTTCAATGTAAATAGGGCTTCTTCGAAAGAGAGCATCCAGACTCACTGGATGCTTTCTTTCGAAAAAGCAAGCCGCTTTTTCGAAAGTTCAACGTGCAGTCTAGATGCTCTCTTTCGAAAGAGGCTTGCAGTCTAGACATAGCCTAAGTGTGATTTGGGAATCTTTCCATGTGTGGAGCATGTCAGCAGTCCTAAAGCTAAGAAGGTTCAAGCTCTCAAAAAGAAGACCCTCCCCAGTTGTCTGTCAAAACCCTGAGCCCAGGGTGCCATCCCATAATTTCTAGTGATTCTGTGGATTGCAAAGATGAGTTAGAAGCACCTCTAAGGATGCTCTATATATTGTTTCCTTTTGTAATTAAAGATTTAAATTTCTCTCTCTGCTTTCCTGACGTAGTTTATTGGTAAAATCCAAAAATTGGTTTTAGTTCAAAAAACAACCACCAACAATGCTTGATAATGCAAAAGTCTGAACTGTAAGATGGTAGAGAATCACTCATGACCAAATACATCAAGGGATTTTGGGTCCTTTTCACTTGGAGAAAGCCGTGGTGAGTGCCCAAATAATCTCCGATGCCCTAGTACTGAGGCAGCTGACTTCGGTTTGTGACACAATACCAAAGTCTCACACCATTCTCCCTCTGAGCTCCCACAGTACTCAAATTGGGCCATGGAGCCTCTTCTGACTGGGAGCAATATATAGACTTAGACTTTTTCTTAGAAGTTCCCACAGCAGATGTTCCTTTCGCTTTAGCAGAGCAGCGATGCTCCTTTTCTTCTGAGGACTTAATAATCATCCTACCAGAATCTGAAGATGGAGCCTTGAATCTAGTGAATCTATAATTCACTGGGGCATTTCTGGATTATGATGGAACTTGTCCAACTATGCTTAGATCAGAGTCCAGTCCCATGAAGCAGCCTAATAAAAATCATTTTGAGATTTGCCTCTCTAGATTTTAAAGTCCTTTTAGAAAAGGGTTTGTATACCAACCATTTAGTGGAGATATGGGATTACCCCAAATAAAAAAAGAGATCAGGAGAGAGAGAGGAGATGCTGTCTCACAAGAGAGGCAATATTTAAAAGCATGTGATTTAGGAATGTGACATCTCTAAGTCTGTTAACAGAGAAAAGATCTCAGGAAAACAATAAAGGAACATAAAAACTATCAACAGAAGATAGCCTATTCAGAATGTTCAATAGGTAATTATCTAACTAACACTAACTAACCTAATGAATTCTAATAAATACCTATTACATTTAGCGTTTGTGAAAGAAATGATACATTGAGAGGTTGACATGGGGCCTCTGGCTCAGCCATGGACTGAAAGAAATGGCAGTTGGGCCCTTCCACCCCTTATATCTTTAGGCCAGAAGCACAAGGACAGTTGCTACATATGCTGCCCAATGGACACTACTGGGCAAAAACTGCAGTCCTGAGTACTTGAGGGGTGTGGTCCAAGCATAGGCAATATATGAACAAGCTCTCTAAAGAAAAGACTAGGGTCACAATGGACATTACACTATTTTGAAAACTATAAATGTTTTTTCAAATGTAAAGGTTACAATTATAAAATTATTTTTAACCTTTTTTTTATTCCTATTAACACAAGTCAACACGGTGAGAGAGTAGGATAGCATCTACTCTTGAAAGAAACCAGTGAAATTGTGTACTTCAGTCCAATCATTTAAAACTCTACAAACTTAATCATAACAGGTTGTGCAAGTATAAGGGTATCTGCTGCAGACATCAGGGTTACATAAGTGTAAATTTAGGCTTAATTTGGCTTGCATAAGCTTTGTTATTGACAGTCCAAAGTAGGTTAGTGAGCAGGTAGTTAAAATAACAAAACACTGTTTTATACTTGTCAACCAAGCACATTTGATATGCAAATTATTGGGAGACAGACCTGCAATCCCACAATGATTTTTACAGTTTTTTCAGAGCAGAGTCACACTTTAAAAACAAAACAATTTTTATCTAAAAGAAAATATTTTGTAATGTTTTGTTTAATAGATTCTCTTGGGGAAAACCTATAACAAAGCAATATTTACCTGCTTCTATCACACTGCTCAGGCATTGGAATGGTCAAGTAGATTCACTATTGTTTATGTCCAATTTTATGCTGGCATTGACACTAAGGGCATGTCTACACAGCGCCCTAAACTTGAAATAAGATACACAATTTGCGCTAATTGTGTATCTTATTTCGATTGTATTTTGGAATAGCTTATTTTGAAATTTGGCTCCTCTACACCGTGCCAAATTTTGACGTAATGCGCTATTTCAACACATCCCTTAACCCTCGTGGAATGAGGGTTACAGGGAATGCTGAAATAGTGTGCCTGTTATTTCAAAATAACGGGTGTGTTTCAAAGGTGCAGGGTAGTTATTTTGGGTAGCTTCAGAGGGGTAGCTCAGTCTGTAACAAGAAAAACTTAAAAACAACAAATAGTCTAGTAGTACTTTAAAGACTAACAAAACATGTAGACGGTATCATGAGCTTTTGTGGGTAAAACCACTGTGACATTAGGGAGCATAAAACTGAAGTAATGCAGCTGTAAATCAGACCCAAAGAGAAGTATTCACCAACAACATAAAACATAGCTTGTATGCCCTATTTTTTAACTACCCAATTTGAGTCTCCTTTTTATTAGATTATGTTCTACATAATGTATTATAAAGGGTTTTTTTAATAACTTCATGCTAAAATGATGCTTCTGGAGTAAAATGGTATGAAGAAACACTTTACACCCACGCCCCTGCACCACTGAAGCCAAACTGGAGTTTCACCACTGACTTCAATGGAAATAGAATCTAACCTCTATGATAAACCCCCTACCTGCCACAGCTGCCCCTTACAATAATATATTAGCCGCTTTTGGATAAAGATTCATACCTGCCACTGGGGAGGGGGGGAAAAGCCACAGACTTTAACTTCTTGTCCTCTGCAGCTGTTAAACAGTTTTTAATAGTCTCCTCAAGTTGCTCTTCACATTTGTCTGAACCCCACTGTGGGATGTGACAATGGATCACAAACTTTGCTGCTAAACCACTGGACTGGCTGAGGGCAGCTAATACATAAAGAAAAGGTGGTGATTAGTTTCTAATACAATAATTTTACAATCATCATGCTTTCCATCCCATAACACTTCACTCATAGCACTAATTATTATTCACTCCCAAAAACTGTTACAAGAACATTAAGGCTGCAAAATTAACCCCCTAAAAGTTAGGATATGTTCCAGAACTAAGGTTGCACTTGTAACCTTAATTGCCTCCACTAAGACAGGGGATCCCAAACTTTTTGACACGGGGACCAGTAAATCCATTCACAAGCTTTTGGGGGACCGGTAACATTCATTTGCATATTCATTAAGCAAATTATGAATATTCAGATACGTTGTTTCTGGTCCTCCCAAAGCCCTCAGTGCCAGCATTAGCAAAGCTTTTGATATCGTCACCCACAATATTCTTACCAGAAAGTTAAGGGAATATGGATTGGATAAATGGACTGTAAGATGGATAGAAAGCTGGCTAGACCAGTGTTTCCCAAACTTTTTACTTTAGTTGAAACCCATTTTTTTCAGTACTGTTTTTTGCAGCCCAAAAATATAAACACATATAAAAAAATAATTAAAAATGAATAAATTTTCAGTGTTTCACCCGGCTGCATCCTCCGCCCAGCCTGGGCCAGGGCTTGGGGGACCCAGTGCCGCATAGGCACTCCAGGAGGCGGGAGCAGGATCAGATTGGGAAGGGGGCAGTATCTTTCTAGGAGTAGGGTGCAAGGAAGCGTAGGATTGCCAGGTGTCCAGTTTTGTACTGAACAGTCCGGTATTTGAGGATTCTGTCCGGGAAACAAATTGAGAAAATACCAGACAAATAAAATGTCCGGTATTTTCTAATTAGGTAAGTGTTATTATTATGAGGTGTATCATTCGTGTGCCCGGGTCTGCATGTACCCGGCTCAGTCCCGCTTCCTGCCGGCCGATTCGCACCCTCCACCCCCGCTTCTCCTCCCGATCTCCCCCATCCAACCCTGCTGCCCCCGTCCAGCCCTGCTTCCAGAGGTTGGTTCTCCAGTCCTCCTCCTCCCAATCTCCACAGGCCAGCCTCCCCCGCCCCGTCCAGACCTGCTTCTGTCGCCTTCTCCCCCTCCCCCCCGCAATCTCTGCCGGACAGCCCCGTTGCCCTGCTTCCCAGCGGCCGGTTCCTCCCCCCGCCCCCCTCGTCCCAGCCTGTCCTTATCCCCTCCCGGCAGCCACGCTGAGGCCCAGTATTTGGGAAACACTGCACTAAGATACAGTTGTTAATTACATAATCAAATTATTTTCCCACAGGATCTTTCAGTGAATGGCTAGTTATTTATAATTTGTCTTTATTCTCTTTTAGAGTGTGATCTCAGGCCTGATTTAACATACATCATTCAATACTCTGTACTGCATACAGTATTATCAATTTTCTGATGGGCATGTCTTAGGTGCTGTCTCAATTATATCTGAGTGCTTCACAGATTTTTAAAATAATTTCTCTTCACAGCTTCCCTGGGGGGTTAGGTAGATTTATTGCCTCATTTTATATCTGGGAAATAAAGGCACAAAGAGATTAAGGCCAAAAGTGTCAAAAATATTCAATAGTTTTGAATGTCTAACTTGAGACACTTGGTGGATTCTCCATCACTGACAATTTTTAAACCTTGATTGGAAGTTTTTCTAAATCTTTATAGTCATGAAATTATTTTGGGGAAGTTCTATGGTCTGTGTTACGAAAGGAGATCAGACAAGCTCAAACTGCTCAAACTGTCAACACAGAGTGGGTCACACAACCACATTGTAATGCGGCTGCCAGGGATGGTGTGGCTTGGGCTTCAGTTTCAACCCTGTGCCCCAGCAAGTTCTAAGCTATCGCTGAGGAAAACACAATATTCAAGTCTAGGAGTGGGAGATCATAAAGCTCACCTTTTCATTTCCCCAATGTTGGGACTGCCATAGGCAGAAATGGTCCCTTAATCTAAGTAAAGGCAATTAACTACTGCCACAGACCATAACAAGGGGGCATCTAAGACCCCTCCTTTTCATTCAGGTATGTCCCCTATATCAGCACTAGTTAAGAGAGGGAATTTTATAACAATATCTCCTAGTGAAGACAAAGTCCTAGATTAACCCAAGAACAGATCAGAGTGGCAGGAAAAAGGAAAGATAT